>NC_040878.1:48666424-48969455 GCF_003676215.2 Rhopalosiphum maidis
CCAAATAAAATGGTAATTTGAATGTCCGTCCGAAATAAATTTTTTTTTAGGTATAAATAATATATATGTTATGCGTCATATTAATGAATTTATAGTATCATATTCGATAAATTTATTATTGTTCAAAAGCGAACGAGCGATAAACCGCACCATTGCTCCAGGTCCAGTCATATTATTTATAACGCCGGATGCTGCGATATACCGTACCGATAAATAGACTAATAGATTATATCAACACAATCGTAGACGATATCGACAGCAAGCAAATAGAGAGAGAAAGAGAGAATAAGTGGAACTCGGAAAATGCGAATAGATACCGACTAATTCGTCGTTCGCGAGAATATACTTAATAATTAATATCTTTGAATACACCGCGGCGATTTCCATCGTTCGGCAAATACGCAGCGTGTGCAGATGTCGTGAACGTTTTCGTTCTGCAAACAGCAGCTGCCAGACAATTGAAAAGGTTTCTGGTGTTTCGACGGGCGCGACGTAAACGTTCGCTGGTCAGTTTGGCAACGAGTGAGAACGTTCGGAATCGCTGCTGTTGTTCGACCGCCAACCGCTGGTGGTCGACCACGGCAATCATACAGACGTGGCCGTGGACTTGTACGGCGAACTGGTGACGGACGCCGTGCCGGAACCGGCGGTGGTCACCATCGCAACGCCTCCGCTGAGGATGGCGGCGCCGGCGGTGGCGGCCGTCGTCAGCTTGCCGTCCATGTTGAAGCAGTACAGGAGAGCGGCGCCCACCGAGCTCCGGCGCGTCGGCATCGGCGTCGACATGGTCCACCGGTTGATCCGCGGATCGTACCGCTCGGTCGAGTGCAGACTCGAATTGCTGTCGTTGCCGCCGAGCACCAGCAGCCCGCCGTCCAGTTCGACCATGTCGTGGGTGGCCCTGCAATACACGACAACCGTACGCATTATATCGTTGTACCTGTTGTTGTTGTGGTGGTGGTGGTGGTCGAATGGTGTTATAGGTAATAATTTAGTCGCGTATGGGCACACGTCAATAATTGACGTGATCGTAATGCAATATTAGTGGGTCGAACTTCGAATGATAGCGATTCAGCAGGTAACTATAGACGAAAAACAAGTCCGATAAAGTGTAGTATAAACAAAAAAATGCCCCTATTCAACAACTATTCGGCCGTCGAAACGTTATTAGTGTTGTTACATAGCCGGTTTTACGACCAGGCGTCCGGGCTATAAAGTGCCAAATCGTGTAACGTTCGTTCCGTACAGGACTTATGATGGCTATTAGGATAAATCCGCTTAAACCGCTTGGGAACTAAAATATGTTCAACTTAAAACGGACTGTAGCCATGTCTAGTATATATATAGATATACTATAATGTATAGTTCAGAAATCGTGGTACCTATGGAGAGGTATAGTTTGTAGTTTGAACCCTGGAAAATGACTTGGCTCCGTTTTTAAATCAACTTAAAATAAAGGAAACTAAATAACCACTCTAATGTGATCAAAAGTCAATTGCTGAACTGTAGGAGTAGACGTTTTAAATTTTTAGTTGATGATTTTATATTTTGACATCGTTTAAGAAGGGTATTTTATTTTTTAGAAATTTAACCATTACCGGTGGTAGAAGTGAGCGACAAGGTTTGTATAAGAAGTACTATTTTTATGGCGAAATGTACTTGTATACTTTGTATTAATTGTGCTCTTCGACACATGTTAGGTTACGACATTAACTGCCACCACAGTCATATTACAACGTGTAAATTTAATTGCTTACATTTTACTCCTTAATAAATAACCCAACACCTATACTCCAAACGCTATTTAATCAAGAAGTCCACGTTTTATCTTAGTACTCAACTAGATTCCTTGAATTAAGTATCGACTTTTTTAGAAGATATTAGGTATCATTTAATTTTCTATTTCGTATTTGGTTTAGTTTTTATAATACAAAAAATTAAATAATGCTTAGCTTTTTGTTGTTTGTTTTTTACTGTTACTGTATTCAAGATATGTAGTTTGGGATACCTGCATACATTTTATTAGTTCGTTATTAATTTATTAAAATTGAAGTTTTAAGATTACGTGTATAACATATTCACTCCTAGGCTCCAACATACATATGTTAAATAGTTATTTTTGAAATAACAACGTAAAAATAGCAGAAAAAGTCATTATTTGACCATGTGAGTTTAAGAATAGGTGGATTTTAAACTAAGTAGGTACGAAGTATGCATAGATATAATTAAAAAGTACATATGTCTGTTATTGTAATGCACGTTAAGGGTAGAAATAAATTATACCAACTCCCTAGACTTCATTTGAAATACATCATAGAAACTGATAAACTGAGAAAATACTTTCTTAGTTTCTCGGATGTTAAGTTACCTGCGACACTGCATGGTAGCTATGGGCTCCCAAGCATTCCGCCTGACATTCAACCGTTCGCCGCTCGACATGCACATTGTTCCGTCGTTGCCACCCACGCAATAAAGCATATCGTCCAACGTGGCTACGGCGCAGCTACTACGCCTGCTGCTCATGGCCGGCACGGTCATCCACTTGCTCATTCTGGGATCATACCTCTCCACTGTTGACTGGTAGTTGGTCGAATCAAAGCCTCCCAAAGCATACAGACAGTTGTCTAGAGAGTGACCACAAAACGAATAGGTATTGGGTATACATTGACAAATTATAGATATTTGATTGACTAAATAAAATGGAAAAGTTGACATGGGAAAATTTGAGATAGTAAAGTTATAGTTGACGAGATTAAATGTCCAATAGTGTCATATTATGTGATATATTCACTAGAGAACTATAGCAGTTATAAATTAGAAATAGCGGTATTACATTAAGTATAATATGTTTTATGCACCTATCTATCTAATTATCACTTATTAATCATGTGTATTTCATAAATATCATATTTTAGTAGTTGCAGTCGCGTATCTAACCCCTAACCCAGTGGTTGTCAAACTGGGTGCCGCGGTTTTTCCATAAATTACCGATTGCATTGAAATGTGATATAAGAAAATGCAAATATTTGTCAACTATTTATCCAAGAATTAAAAATATTTGTTAGCCCATCAATCACACATTTCTTATTAAATATATAAATAATTATAATTAATTCAAATTTTTTTTATCTAAAAAAAAGGTCAGTGTGCAGTGTATAATAAAAGTTTGAAAACCACTGCCCTAACCCTAAGGTACCTATTGAGTTTAATAATATTTCATGTTATTTTTTTCTTTGAAGACGATGATCCTTGAAAATAGTATAGATAACATGTAACTATAAATTTTTAAATATAGAATCTACACTGCAGATACCTTTTATATTTATAAATTTACATAACGTACAAGATTAATGGTCAGGTATAAAGTGAGTATATGATATAAATATCAAGTTTACCTTTTGGCTATAACCTACCTATTTACAGACTATAAAATTATATTAAAAAAAAAAAAGTTCCCTCGTTTACGTATATTATTGTTATATTAATATAATATTGTTACATAGGTAACAGAAATTAAATTAGAGGTTTTTGCACGTCATGGTCATGTCAGTGTCACATACGATGAGTGCTAATAACAGACCATATAATTTTATACTATTGGGTTAAGATTTTATGACTGACGAGTAAGCTGCGACTTCATAGGTACCGGTATCGGAACTTATTACATAAATGTATAATGTTTATTGTATATACACGTATCTTAAAATAATAAAATCTTGTAAGACCTTAACTTATTAATCTTACCAACGACGGATACGCGGCAATACCGCCGACGGGTGGTCATGCTAGGACACGATGACCAAACGCCGGTTAGTGGGTCGTATCGTTCCACACTGCTCAGGCAGGATGCGCCATCAAAACCACCGCAAACATACAGCAATCCATGGTTAGCGCTAATTCCCAAACAACTCCTCTTCGTGCCTAGTGACGTGACCGCCGACCACTTATTGCAGTTTGGGTCGTAGCACTCAGCCGAAGAAAGGTCCACTATGCCATCGTATCTAAAATATAATATATTTATATATATATACACGATGAATAATATAATATCGAAGGGTTCGAAGTTATAGTATAAAGGGTAATCATTTGATATATTATTTAATATTATGTATATTTATATATATACATGGCACATTTAATCGTTCAATATAATATGATTTTGAATTGAACTGAAGGTAACTAGGAAGACGGGAAGTACCTAATCGAAATTGGTTTCCTGCGTGAATATTAAATAACCAGGCTGCAGAAACAGCAAAGTCAAATATTGAGTTGGTGCAACAAAGAACTACTATCCAGTGCCCTTTATAATATATAGTATAGTATTATAAAGGAAAAATTTCGAAAAATGAAAAATGAAATACGTCCACTATATAATAATATTTAAATTATATAATTTTAAAAAACAATGTATTAACATAATTTTTTTTATTAAATTCTTATTTTTATCATCATTGTTATTTGCAACATATGATGCATGAATTATATATAAAATATATTATGTATATTAAATTAAACATATTATATGACGTATAATATTATAATTTAAAGTATAAACTACTATAAACCATATAAATAATGTGGGCATATTATTTAAATAATACTCGTTAGGTTGAATCAAGTGTAATTTTAATATACAGCTATATCTACGTATTTGAAATATGTAAAATTATGTAAATACTATACTAATTTTACTGTATGGTATAAATTAATTTTTTTTGAAAAAATATAAATATAACGTCATATAATATTATGTATTTATATATCCATCCTATAAGTAACTTAGACCCATTCACAAGGCTGTAACTGGGGGGAGGGTCTAGGGGTCCGTCCCTCCCTTCTCCCGAATTTTTTTTTCAGTTACGGCCTTGTCCGTTCATACATATACATCTGGGCACCTGGCTAAACATTTTTTACTAAATATATAGGTAGCTTAGTACACCAGTGCCAGTATGATTGCATACACCTATATAGGGTACAGGAATTTGGTATGGATAGATGATATAATAATAATACAACAGTATATTTACCCTCCGATAGCGTAGATCAATTTGCCCAAAGACACGATACCCGCACGACTTCGACATTTGGACATGGGCGCGATCGGCAGCCAACGGTCGTGTCTAGGGTTATAACACTCACCGGCGCTGTGTATAGTGAACAAGCTACCTCCTCCTTTTGAAATTTAACCATAAAATAAAATATTCGATTATAATTATAAAATAACGCATAAAACAATATATTATTAATTAGACTGCAGGTACGAATGTATAAATATTATGAATCATATGCTCACCAATGGCAAATATGTACGGCATAAGTCCATCCGGGCTCCTTTGTTCGGTCTGCTTACTAGCAAAATCAGACCTTTGGTCTGGCAACAAATGGTACTTCATGGCACCTAACAACAGGTCCTTGCAACTAGGTTCACTGCGCACCAATGGTTCCGTTTCGACTACGTTCAACAGGAACATCTTTGACATTTGGGCTAGTCGCACGTGTCCCAAAAGCTGCAATACGCAAGACATTCTAGGCGTTATATATACGAGTATATTTTTTATTACCTATAGAAATTCTCATAATATAGTTACATTAGAAACCTATAACTAGCAAGTTACTAGATTTTAAGGCTCAATAATCAATATTATATGTAATAATTAATTATTTGTCTCATTGCTGCAGGACACCGTAGTCATCGTAGTGCGTATTACACACGATTACTGCAGATTTATATGATTATATGATTATAATATGTTGTATCACTTATCTGCAATGACATATTAATACCAAATACCACTTGAGATATTTATAGGCTTTTCTATAGGGGAGGGGGGGTAAATTTAAACAAATTTATGTCTAATCAGAATCTCCGCCCTTAAACTATTTTTACAGATTACAATATTATGTTTATGCAACTTTTTATTGATATATTTTCAGTATTATTTAGACCAGTGAGTAAGACTTATCTGGAGATATCTTTAAGAGTTATCATCCTCACGTTCCTTTTTTAGATTACAGCATGTAAAATGTGCCTATTTACAGGAATGACAGGACCTTAACGTCCTTAACATCCATATAGATACAGCAAAATTAATTACAATACCAAATAAAAAAAAAAACTAACTGTATCCACACTGCATGTAGATACATTAGTACATGTATATGTCTTAAGGCTACTGACTAATTTATCATGACAGTAATAAGTTATTAATATAACTATAAGAAGTTATGAGTTAAAATTACAAATACCAATAATTTCCGCCTGGTTGACATCGTCGAACAACTGTCAACCAATATTGGTTTTATTTATATAATTTATCATACATTATTATTTTTTAATTTTTTTTTTATTTTTTGGGCGGAGAATATAATTGGTTTTGTCCATAATGTCATGGACCATAAAACAATTTTTGTGTCAAACAAAAATAAGATGACCTACAGGGCCCTAACTATAAGACACATACCTACATATATATAAAAAAAAACAATAAGGAAAAAATTCTAATTAAAATCCAAAAGAAAATACTAAATAGCCACTCATGGATGAAATAACGATAATACTGCACGCGCAACAAAGCAAATTTGCGTATTATTAGCACATTTATTAATATATTTATATATGTCATATTGGATAAATAATTTAAAATTTAAAACTAAGAACATATAAGTCTATGTTTTTATTATATTTTAATTTTACTGAGGCATAATGGGCATTTTTAAATTGTAATATTTTAAATATAGGTACTCATAACTTAACTTGCATAAAAATTGAAATATTGTAAAAGAAACCTAACACTATATTTACAGATAATTTCCTTATCTTTGAATTTTGGGTAAAATGTATAATAATATCTAGATCAAACAATTATTTTAATATTAAAGCTATTAATACATGATTGGTTCTGCTGAAAACATATAGTTTGTTGTACGTGGTTCGAAGAGCGAAAACAAATAGATATAGTGCGCTGACATCCTCTTATTATTTTATTAATACATCTTAAACATTTTTAAACAAAAAAAATATAAATAATAAACATTATATAATCATATTATTCAGTAACTGTAGCTTCAGTAACAGATTAGGTTTTAGAAATATTGTCAACAAAAAAAAAAAAATAATAAAAGAAAGGGATCTTAAACACATTACATTATATTTATTATAAATTATATAATACTTAAAAATGTATTATGTGATAATACAAATGATTTTATTTATTTTAATCATCTCAATGAGGTATGTATGCCAATCCTCTAGATAATAATTTTGATTTTACTTACAGAAGCAACAGCAATTATATGTGTGAAGAATTAAGGCCAAGGAGGTATAAAGCAATATCTCGTATTCTGTTTTTATCGTTTATATAATACTAGCTGAAAAGCCCGACTTTCCTCGTGTGTTAAAAAATCGATTCGTATATAAATTGAAAGCCTAGCCATCATGGACGTACGCATAAAAAAGTTTTGGGGGTGTTTTTGAAAATCAGTTATAGAAAAGTAGAAATTTTTTTTTTAATAAACATACGAATTTTTTTTATTAAAACTAGCTATACCTACTTTATTTTAAAGTATAAACATTGATATAAAGAAAAAGTTACAATACAAAATCTAATTTTCACGAAGTTTTAGCCATTATGTTAAGAATATCTTCACTAAAAATGTTAAGTCTTTTGAAGATTATAACCGTTTAAAAGTTTTATTATATATATTGAAAAAATAAATGATATACATATGATTGAAAATTATTTAGTGTAAATCGAGTGACGAGTGTTTGGTACACTCAAAAACCGTATACCGTTTTAGTACGTAAAATGTACGGCCGCCCGACGATTCGCCATTCGTCTAACGTCTTGGTATGTAATTTCCATTGCATCACACATATCTATACATTATATGAGTCAGCCTCGTGTGTTATTGGTGGCGCATCAGTTTCGTTATGAATACCTACGGCCCGTCAAATTCACTATTACCGGACGAAGCATCACATCGAAATCGCGCGTCTTCGCCGGTGATGCAAACGCCGGTCGGTCACCTTATCGTAATTGTTCCGTTGTGCTTATCATTATTGTTATCAACGACGTATTGACGTAAACATCACATACAGTTCGTGACCCGATGTCGGTGATGTCACCACAGTATTTTGATACATAATAAATATATATATTTATATCGTCACCATCACGGCTACAGTCAGGATACATTATATGGATCTCGTTCAGTATCGCCGTGTCACTGCAGTCAGACATTTTTGACCATTGGTCGTGTGTTCCCGCAATCCATGTCACTCGAGATTTGTTTATTTTTTTTACTTTTACAATATGTTGTTGAGACGTCTCCGACACCGACATCGCAATTTTGTACGATCGCTAAATAATACCATTTGCGATTTCGATCGGCTGCTTTATCGGTCACCGTATTATTTGTATGCGTCTTCGATTGCGTTCGGCCGTTCGTCAGCCTCCGCCGGCCGTGTCGCGACAGGTAAACGTCGTACACCGGGACGTTTTTATTTTGACATGCGTCCTAGTGTGCCACCGCTTCGTGGCAACTTACTCGACGTTAAACGATTTAGTACGTTTTTAATGTTTTTATCGTTGTTGTCCGGCGTCTTCGCCCGCCAACTTTCATACCGTTTGTCGTTATACCTTTGTACGCGCGATGCAGTACCGTTCTCGCTCTAACTGTATACCGTTACCCATGACGTTTCGTGTCCACCAAACAGTCGGTCGCATTGTAACGTAACGATTAATTGTCGATCTCTCGTAAATTAGTAACGATTGCTATAACTGCTATTGGTGCCGTTAAAAAGGTAGCACCGTTGTCCACTCCGATACCGCTTATAATTACAGCCACCGTGTCGCCGTCGGTCCGCGCGATTGTAAAAGGCGGGTGCCGCCATGCACAGGGGGTCGTCTAACCCGTCCATAACCGAGCATGCGACACCCGTGTGAACTCGTCACATCGTCACGGGATGCCGGAAAACGCGAGTTTGTGACTTATCGCCGGACTCCGTGCCTCATCTTTCTCGGGGGTACCTTATCTCTGTCGTCCTATCCGACGGCTTCAAATGAGAACTGCAATTTTACGTACGTCGTCGGCTCGTCAACTGCTGTATCTTCAATGCACGAAATCGTTGTATTACGATTATGATAGTATACGGTTACCGATGATTTCATTAATAACAACAGTGAGTCGGCGGCGGTGTATTCGATTTCATTGATGTTGGCCGATTCGTAGACTGCAGCCGTTTACTCTTGTGTGGTGTTTGACGTTTGAACTCTGAATTGCAATTGAACAAAAATTATGGTTTCGTCCGTGCTTTCCAGACAACGAATACAATTTTTTTTTTTTATTACTAGCCAGCTATAGTGTGATTTTCATTATTCTTAACGGCCAGTAGATATTAGGAATTAACGCCTTTTTAATTTCTATAGACGATTATTTTTATGTATAACAAGTAGTATCTACGGTAAATAGAATATTATGTTTTAATATCTTAACGAGGATTTGTATTATTTTTTACTCGTTTTATACTTTTAAGAGCGGGTCTTTTTTATCTTTAATTTTTCTTCTTTCAATTTAAGTTTACAGACATATTTTTCCAATAAAACTAGGTAATTTGAAAAAAATCAGTGTTCCATTCAATGATTAGAAATCGTCATAATTTACAATGAGTAGCCATGTAATTTATATAATCATTTTTATAATTTAACTTAATTAATGATATTTATTATCACTGAAATTACAAATAAAATGAAATTGGAAATAATAATAAGTGATTTACTCGTAGGAGTATTATTTGAAAAAAAATCGTTCAATTAATTAAATTTTACGCTAAACACCTGTAATATCTATTTAAATACAACTCCTCTTCCACTAGACAAAAAAAAAAAAAAAATAAAAAATCGGTCACTAAGGAAAGCATTTGGAACAACTCTCTGAAAAAAGTTAAAAATAGTGTCGTCACAAAATTGGATCATAAAAAAAGCCTATTCTTCTTTTATATATACCTAATGATTATCATAATACATGTGTAGTGTACATAACTGAACTACTGAAGTCTTTTTAATGCCACGTGTCGTATCAAATGTTTTACTCAGTTTCGTAACATTACACGTGATTTTTATAATAGGTATGCGTCTTAAATATGAAATAGCAACTGTAGCATATTTACGGGAATCCGCAATCCGTATGCCGTGGTATAATATAATATAATACAAGCTTATTATTGTGCGTAGGTACTAGGTAGGTACGTTCCGTCATATCACCGAGGTTGTCAGTGGAAAAAAAAATGTGGTAAATTTATAATAAATGCATCGTCCCGTAATTTGAACCAGATAATCAATAATTATTGTCGTGTAATAGCGTTAACATAATTATATTATATAGGTACCTACATATATTTGCTTTAATGTCCTGATCCGTTTGACAGTAATAGTATAGCTACCGCTATAACCATAATGGTTATTATTTATTTATTGCCGAATAAATATAAACGGTAAACAAAAAATGTACCTAGGTACCTAGGTAATTGTTTTATCTGTAACACCTACATGGCTATAATATAATATAATAACTGATGCAATCGGAAACCTATATATCAACGTGTCTAATCTAATAGTAGGCGATCACATTTATAACAAGATGACTGCCCTACTAATTTCACCGATCTTCCAACGAACGGCTCGAGTATCACATGTGCATCACTCATCAGTAGTCTTATGAAGTTATGAAATCGGGCCGAGTATCCTAAATTTGGTTATTATAAGAGTTTATGTTATGGAAAATTCCCTATGTATAAATAAATAATCTTGACAATTTTTAATAAATTTAGTATAATTTAGTATAAAAAAATATATGTATGTTGTAAAGATGATTTACCAAGTATACCCTCATATTTTTCTTTAATAATACATATTTTATTCAAATTATGATTTTTTGGAAAATATTAAATGACCATATTTTTAAATAGGTACTTAGATTTTGTATATTATTTTAGTGTCCTACGACGATGCCAATTTTTTTTTTCACATAAGAATCATTTTAAAATTATAATTTAAAATAACCACCCGGTAAATTGTCAAGTAGATGGTATTTTGAATATGTTGATGTATTTAAATTAAAATTTGAACGCGTAGTTTTTGAGTTAATAAGATAAATATGTATACCTATGCATCGTCTGAATAATTTACCGAAAAAGAATAATTTTCATTTGAATAAAAAGAACTTTTATTGACATAGGATACTTATTAAATAGTATCTATAAGTATTTGAAAACAAGGTCATAAAGTTTACTAAAAACTTCCAAATAAAACTAAAATTAAAATAAATTCAATGTTAAATGAAAAAATATGGGAGTGAACATTATTGGTGAATCACGCCATATTATATGAGTTGTGTTTCAGTCGTTTGAGTTTGTTATTGTACCTGAGCAATGTATTGCGATCGTTCGGAGGGATTGTGTTTGATCCAATCCATGACAGCCACAAAAACCTGCTCTTCGGACACAACATTCAATTTGTCGTTAGATACTAAATCTTCGACCTGAAAATTATACAAGCAGTATGTTTTATAATACAGTTTTTTTCGTCTGATAAGTAAATTGCATACATTTTATTTATAACCGGGTATTACTATACATTACTATATCCGTCAGCTAGGTGGTTGAATTATACAAACCTATCGCCATACTCCAGTTAACCTTTTACCGTGATTCAATCTATTTAACATTTAACCACACTCTTTCTCCTCACGCGTGGTTTTTAATCAATTTTCCTATCACGTGTAACGTTTTTGTATATATATATATATCACATATTAGTTATTAAAATAAACACTATATAGATATAATGCAAATTAACTATTATACGCGTCCCCGGAGGCAGCTAGCTCACTGTCTGCTAATATAATATATAAGTTCGTGTATTATTTTATTCAACCGCCTTCGCGGTGGAACTTTATCCTGTATTTTATCTCCGAGTCCCATTGATTTTTTACTAGGTACATGTATAATATTGTTTCGTTCCGTGTGCATTATATTAATAAGCAGATGTCTGCCGCGGGGATAAATCCACATACATATATGTCGTATAATATATTAAACAGACGTAGAGAGAGTCTTGACGAATAAAACGACATAATTTTATTTCATGTTTGTCAGACGAACGATATAAAATATACAAAAATACATATAATAGATAATGTTAAAAATATAAGTCTGTGCTGTAGAGAAATTTAATTAACATTTAACTTTATGGAATACAGAATGTTGCCAGTGTAGCCATAATAAAATAATATACCTACTATTACCTATATATTGACTAAAATTTGAAAAATAAACTAATGCTTAATAGTGATATTATTGTTATACCAAAAAGTATATTATTATCTCAGCTGTGTTAAAATCTTATTGTTTTTCCTGATTAAAAAGTAATTTCACGTGGAGTAGATACAATATAAATAATTGTAATAATAATAATAATAATAATAATGATAATATTTTGTGGAAAGGTAGTAGCAATTTAACGTTAGTACGGGGTGAAAATTCTCATTAGTCTATACCATGCGCTGTCAAGGACCCGCCGTAGACGGTCTGTGACGCCATATATAAACACCCCTTCACCTATGTCTGCAAGGTTTCACCCACTCATTATAAATTTCTACCCCAGTCCGGGCAGTCCGTCTGGGCTGACAGACTGCCAAGCGTCGACGACCTTTGGGGGACTCGCCGCAGCAGTTCTATAGCAGGCTTATATTAATATATTTCATACGTAAATAAAATGTGCTACAGTAGTAGCAGGTTGATTACCTCGGAGAACGATAGAAAAAGAAATTCTTCAGTTTTCACCACTTCTTCGAAATTTTGTAATGCATAGCGGTGTGATCGGGTCCTCAGTTCGTTGCACGAATGCGTCTCTAAAACAAACGAAAAATGTACAATTCATAAATACATTATTCTAAATAATTTATTATTTCTTATGAAAAAATACAAGTTTTATTTATATAATTATATTTATTCAAATCTACTATATTATAGATTTATATTTGCCAACGTCATAATATATTATATAATATCTAAAGATATACTGTATATGATCGAAAACTATTACTTTTGGTTTTATAGCTTATACTCATCTGAACATATACGCCACGGCCGCTTTATAGAGTTAATTTAATTTTTGGATCGTTACTTGTTAATCTACCGGGCTTCCAGATGGCTTTAAGCCAATCGTATCTAGAAAATGGAAGTTCACTGCGTCGACGACTTATACGATAGGATAGGTTTTAATGATATTATATTGGAGAGGTTATTATTTGTATTTCTTTAATAATTTTATTGGACACAAAAATATTATGTAAAAATTTCGAAAACCCTCGAGTATATAAGGAAACGCCAACGACTTCAATCTGCTCCACGGGTCACAGCTCCGCCGTTTTTACATAATAATTATATTATATTAACCAAATATATAGGTACCTACAGATAATATACGTTTTATACACTTGTACAATGAATTGTCCACCATA
Source organism: Rhopalosiphum maidis (assembly GCF_003676215.2). NCBI lineage: Eukaryota > Metazoa > Arthropoda > Insecta > Hemiptera > Aphididae > Rhopalosiphum > Rhopalosiphum maidis. The sequence continues at coordinate 48,679,946 of NC_040878.1, forward strand.
CGTTGGTAACCGGCATCGATTGTTGTCGTGAATAAACATTTATTACGCGCGACATGCCATGCTATATTATACCATTTATACCTGAAGCTACGTATATAGTCATATATTATGTTTTCTATTATATTCGTATATTCGTATACTCGTGTTTAAATATTGTTTAAATTCGTATTTCTCTAGACGTTTCGTGTAATTAATTAAATTACTAAAATATATAATTGATATTCAGCGTGCGAGGACACTTACCGGCAAATTGTCTGATACCCAGACAATTAGTCGGATGTAACTGTTTCATCAGGAATGTACAGCACGCGTCTCGAACAGAGTTTATCTGGAGCAATGAAGACGCGGGTAAAAGTACCTGTGGAAAAAAAACACCATCATATAATATAACATATTCGTATATTGATATTATAAAGATAGTTGAAAAAGCGGAAAAGTTATTTTCGATAAAAAAATTCGCGACGGCAGTAGTGTCCTTGGACGTACAATGACACCACCACTATACCGTGACATCACTACTAGCTAGGTATATATTAATATATATACATAGTAATATGACGTTAAACGTCAGTCCTTAAGCACGTAACGTCTGACCTAGTTATGGTCGTGCCGCCGTGGGCGAGAAAAACGGATTATGTGTTAAGGGCAAACAAAAGTTCATAATCAAATGCCACGACCGATGAACTGAGCTGCAACGTGTGTAATAGACCGAATAAGGTCAACGACTAATTTTGTCTAATTTTGGATCCCGGTGGGATTTTTATAATCCATTCCACGAAAGTAAAATCCAAAATGGACAACTATTTTTATCGATTCGATTAATGTAAAATGTAATTTAAATCGTAAACTTTAAAGACGTAAACTACAAAATACGATAAATCAGATTAAACGGTTTTGTTTGTTATTGGTGTACCTAACTATATATAAATATAAATTAATAAACCGATGTGAATCATTAATAAAAATAAGGTACGATAATAGAGATAGAAATGTAGAATTGTTTTGGAAGAAAGAGAAAACTTGCGTCATCCTCTCTCGAGATTGATGATGATAGGATTATAGTTGGCGTGTGCGTGTATATACGTATATTACTTTCGGTTTTCTTTCTTTTCTCGTTCCTTTCGTATACCCCCCGAGGGTCGTTTCAAGTATATAATATTTCGTATGTGCCTTCACGAATGCCCTTAATCTTATTTTTGAGATGCGAATCCGTATTTCCTATGTAAGTACATACGTACTAGTGCTACTACATAGATTATGTCTTATGTGTGTCGTTTCTAGTTAGACGTTTGTTAGTGATAGTTACCAGAAAGAAACTAAAAATATGTTACTGGAAAGCCAGAAGATGCAACCGACTTTATCTATATCAGATTTTATACATACTTAAAATGATGAAGAAATCATTAAACAAAAACAAACCTACCACTCATTTTTTTATGTTTCCCAAAAACTTAAACATTTTAACATATTACATTTTATTTTAAAGCTATTTAATTATCCTATCGACCGACATACCCAATTACATCAGAAATTATGGAAATTATTATTATTAAATTTAAAAAGGTAAATATTTGTATCAAAAGTTAGAATTTTTAAAAATAAATCTTGTCTTAATCCAAATAATTCAATGTTTTAGAGTGGGTTTTTTGTTTGTGTATTATTTTAATGAATAATACCTAGAAAACCTTATAAATTTGGTTTTCTTATCTTCCATAATTTCAGTTATACACAGCCAAACATTACTGGTATTTTGTGATTGTAATTATTGGCTATTAATAATAATAGTAAACATCAAGCATAAAGTATATGAGGTATATAATTTATATTATGTTACACTGATGTAAAAAATAAAAATCTGTTGTTACATTTATTTTGAGAAATATTGTAATGAGTGGATGATAGTAAAAATAATAAAATTAAAAGCAATCAAATACATATTATTCTTATTTAATGCATCTTATAGACAGGCAGGTATATATATTTTTTTTTATGTTAGATGACCATTAGATTCCTCTTTTTCTAATTTAGGTATCTAGATGAGATAAAGATACAGTAAGTCTTATCTAGATTCGGTTTAACACTGTAATTCTGTTCATAGGAGTCAACACTCAACAGTCAGTGCACCATTTTTTAAACATTCAGGAATACATACTATAATATAGTAGATAATTGTGATTATATTATAATAGTGTTTAGAGTGAAGAGTAATTAAAATATTGCATGGAATATTGAAAATAGACAAAATAAGCAAATGTATTCCCACAATCCAACGACAAGTACCTATATTATATATGTATTATTATATGAACTCGTTAGACTGTACACATGGTGACGCCATAGTAGTTTATAGAATGTTTATTTAATTTCCAACTCCGATTTTATTATTTAAGTATTCAGCTCTAACTATACCAACTACTAGGCCAATTTCAAACCTAAAGTATAAATACAAAACATAATTTCTAAAACTATCGTATAATTAAATTTCGTTTTTTTTTTTTCACTTTTTATAACTAGAAGTGCTAAAATTATATTAATTATTTACACGGTTTAATATTATGTTTCAATCTAGAACAAATAGATATAGCCGTTAGGAAAGTTGGTCATAAAAAATAATCAATAAAAATATTAGTTAGATATAGCTGGTATAGGTACAAAATTATAATACGATATCAAATATAGTTATTATTATAATACGTCAAAACTAAATCAGAATTAAAAAAATTAAAAATATGTTATAAAAGTTATACACATATTATTAATTAAGTGAAATATTTTAATGATTCCACGTAATAATTATGTTTTAGATTTGGTTTATAAATAAATATAATCGATAACAGTCCTCTCCAAAAACTACATTTATTGATATGCAAAAACGAATTCTAAGATTTTACGCCATGGGTCCCTTCTATAATCATAGTTATGCCACTGCTAATACAGTTATTATAATAAGAACAAATATTTAAGTAGGTAGTATGTATATATAAAATATAATAAATATATTTTATAACTTTCAAGATTTACTTATTTTGCATTTTGTATTTTAACTTGGAGTTTGATACAGTATTACGGTAAAACAATTTGTATTATGAATAAATGAATTATACCAATAAGTAATAACTGACATAACTCATTATATACCTATATACAAACCTGAACATTTTCGTCTGTTATGTGTACTTGTCCAGTATATGAATATTCAATTAAAAGTTGTAGAGCGCCCAAGTCTACGTCATGTAGTTCGACTTCGGACTGTAATTTTTCAGCCATGTCATCTATTAAAAATAAATAAATATGTTTTAATGAGAAAAACAAAAAAATTATTTCACTCACCGTTGAACATTGCGTAAAAATAAGGACTGGAAGAGGCTAACACCAATCTGTGAGCTTTTGTTACGCTGTTACCGACTCGAAGAGAAACGTCACAGAGCTGTGAATTATATTTGAAACAAAAATATAACATATGATAACATAATATAATTGGACAAGAATATCGTATTTTTTTTTTTGTATTAAGTTGTCGTACTTGGATGTTGACTCGCATCTTGTTGATGACGGAAAACGACGACATAGGATGGTCGGGATCGTGGTGCAAGTAACAGGACATCGGTTCCGGTGATTCACAAGTCGGAGGTTCTTCGATGCCGGTCTCTTCGTGTTCTGAAATATGTTTTTCACGCACATATTAAAATACTTCACGATACAGAGCAAAGGACAAAGATGCACGCATATAATACGTTATTATAATATGTAGTTTAATCAATGTGAGTTACGATCGTAAATTTAACACGGGTAATTTTAATTATAACTCAGTCATGCAACTTTATTATAATACTTTTATGCCAATAGTGGGATAGGTATAATATATAATACTATGTATAGGATTTTATAATATTTAACCACACATTATAAGCGTTTCCTAAATAAATATCATATAATATATAGTGTCTTAACGCACCAGACATGACGGGAATTGATACCATCACAACTACTATCACTGGCGCCGCCAAAAGGATTCTGTCGATAACTCGGGCTTTTTTTTTTGGGGGGGGGGAGGGTAACATGTATTATTATGTGTATACTAAAAACTTTTTTTATGGTTTAATCAGTTTTATATGTTATACGCGTATCGGCTTTTATTTTATGGGCGTAACTTTCTTTTTTTTTTATGGATTCTGGACAAAGTGATATTAATCTGCTTCGTGGGCTTATAGAACAGTTCAAAAATCATATTACACTCAGTATACAGAAGTTTTGCACCGATTAAAAAACAATTTTAGTAATTTACATATGAATCCAATGAAGTGTTCTCAAAATCTAATTTATATATTAATTATTTATTATCAATGTTACTTATGTTATAAATATGTTACTTATAAATTTTAAAATTGTTAAAGTACTTGTAATAACTCCCAGTGTGTTGAAACATATTAAGTTATAATAAATAAAAAATAAAAAAAAATAAAAATTATATTCTTAATCGAAATTTTTGGGCTAATTCAATCAATAATAATAATAATATGATATAGTTTCTTAATACTTATGTCATGTATTTATAATATTATAATAATAATACCGTAATACAAATTGTAACTTGTAAGTTATTTAGCTATTGATTTTTCAATAATTTTGTAAAGTTCAATTGGAAGGATATTGTTAGATAATAACAACGTTTAAATAGATGTTAACATTTGCATAATTTAATACTATTTTTGAAGGAAATGCCTGATAACTTAGATAAGTCATTACAGGAACTGATATTGATAAATATTCACGGCTGGCAATTCTTACTTCTTAGGTACGTGCTTATAATTTAGTAATAATATTTATATGGCGAATTGATTATCATAATTTATCAGACATTATCTTGGTATATGTTACAGTAAATTATAAAAATATGTTTAACGAAATTTTATTGAACACATCATTATTTTATTTTAATGTTATATGTTATTAAAATTGCAAGGGTAATAATAATTGTAAATAGTGATTATAGTGAATGCGTCATTAATTATTATAATATTGAAATCCATACTAAGTTAAAACGCTTTTTATTTTATTATTGCTGTAAATATATATTAAATAGTCACCTAATTCTATAATTATATTTTGCATATCTGATGTATTCATGTTAAGTCCAAGAAATATGTAGTAATTTATGGTTTGGCAATTATTATGTGTATAATTCATGTAGGACTTAATTAAGACTTAACATATTATCATCTACTATAGTACTATACGTCTGTAAACTCTATTAAGTAGACGGGAAACAGAAAAAAAAAGAAAATTGTAGCATAACGACTACATATAGTATACATTATATATTGAAGTATGTTATTACTATATTGTAAATGATGACTTTTCTAGTGATTGGCATGTATACGCACAGCAGTCGCGTGTCTTGGGTCAATTGGCGACGACCCGACCGACCGGTTTAATCAGACTTGACGAGCGCCCACAAACGCACGACGAGCCTCTGGCCTGGTGGTTAGAGCTACCATACACGTTAAACTCTAAACGACAAGTTGATGGATTATGTGAATGGGTTTGACGGAGTTTCCCGTCAAACTTGATGGAATTATAACTGAACGCAAGAGGTATAACGAAAAAAGTTTATTTATATCCTTCGTTGTATGATATTTCCAAGGATCCGTCTTGCCAATCTATTTATTTATAATATAAAAAAATATATAGGTACGTATATTGTAACCGTGACTTATATTATTATGTAATAAAAAATTGCCACGTATAGGCCCTTTATAGCGTGTTAGTATCCGCAAATTGGGTTGGTACTGCGGCAAGGGAGTGCGCGATAAAAGTTCTTTTGAAAATTGTGTTACATATTTACATTTATGCGAATACCCACTTCGGAGTTAAATTATAGCACATAAATAAAGTCTACTGCATTTTTCTATTGCTAGGCATGTTGAGTGTTTATCATGAAAGTTTTCTTAAAATGTCAAATCCTACTTTTTCTTGTAGAATTTTCAACCATAAATTTAATACATATATATATTATATATTATTAATAATATTTACTAACTAGAGTTTGATAATATACAGGGTGATTCTTTTATCAAACAACACTCATTATTTCAAAAAGTATTAATGTTTTTGAAAATATTTTTTTACAGTTTCAAATTGTTAAAAAAACAACGTTTTTATTAAAAAATTATATTTTTTATCCTTATAAATTTAAAGTTTTTACTTTTTTGAATGACAACATAGATTTTTAATTTCATATTCCAAAGCAGAATAATTTTTTGAGTATTTTGATACATAAAAATCGAATTTAGGGCAAGTAGTTTATGAGTTATGCGTATTTAATGTTTAGTTGCGCGGAATGGAGTGGTACGGGGTTACCCCGCAAAATGTTTGTCCACTATTCCGCTTATCTATACTTTAAATAAGTATAACTCATAAATTACTCACCCTAAATTCGAATTTTATGTATCAAAATACTCAGAAAATTATTTTGCTTTGGAATATGAAATTAAAACAGTATGTTGTCATTCATAAAAGTAAAAAACTTAAAAAATTAAAAAATTATAAGGATAAAAAATATTTAAAAATATAATGTTTTAATAAAAACGTTGTTTTTTTAACAATTTGAAACTATGTAAAAAATTTTTGAAATAATGAGTGTTGTTTGATAAAAAAATCATTCTGTATATATATATATATTTATGTATTTTATACATTCAACAAATTAGTCAAAATGTTACTTACTGATGGAACACTACATAGGCACTATCATACATTTTTGATCATAATAAGTTTTAATTTTGCAATGTGGTTTTCTACATTTAAATGTTAAATCTTTGTATGTAAAACCCTTTTTTATGGTATAAATATGTATAAAATACTAGTAGTTGGATTATTACTTATTTTTAACGATTACGTGTTTTTAAAATAAAAAATTATATTCACTATTATTGTTTCTTTTAATTATTATTTCAATTAATTTTTAATAAAACCAAACATGTTTTTTATCTATACATTTTATACACAGATTTTATTATATAGGTACCTATACCGTAGCAATATATATGACGATAATAAGTAATTGGTAATAATAATAGGTAAAACCTATTCAAGTTAGCCTTCTAATCGTTAATTATTGTATTGAGTTAAACGTTTATACTAAATATTATTTAATACATTATAATAAGATGTGCGTGTAATAAGTACGTTAAATATATGGAATAAAAATATAAAACTTAATTAATTTGAGAAATTTTGACTAGGTACTTGACAGGCAACATACCATTAGTCACGTGCGTTGGAATTCATCATGTAGATACACTATACAGGGTTTTTCTATCTATCTTAGTAAATAGTAAATATCAAGTGTTTTTTTTTCAACTTTTAATTGTTTTAATTAAATGTAGCACCTATTTTTTTATTTTTTATAACTATCATAATTATTTTATTTCTTCTCCATACTTTTCTTATTTAAAATTAAAAAAACCTAAATTTTATAATTTATATTATATTCATTTATATTAAAATATATTATTTTAGTAACCAAATTTGATTATTAAAAGTTAAATCTGGTGGAATGACGATATATTGTCCTAATAAGTAACTATAAATATCTCACTTCGTATATTTATATATAATAGATTATAACTTGTTATACTTTTTCAAGTGAAAGTTCAAATAATTTAAATAAATTCTTAATTAGTCCTAAGTGTTAAAGTTAAACAAAAATGGCTAGTAAAATATAATAGGTGAATAATTTATATTATAATTATATAAAAGTAAAAAATATAGAGCTGTGTACTCAAGTTAGCAAAAAATACGATTATAGGATCGAGATAATGGCCCAGCAATCAATAAAAAAACACACTGTATATACAACGATCGTGTAATGTGCACATTATAATAAATTATAATTAATATTACAATGAACATGTTAGTATTTTGTTTTATGCGAGATGAAACTAAAACATCTGATAGTGTATTCATACCTATCTGGCTATTTACATATAAAGATAACTTATCAGGCTTATGCGAAAATTGATACTGAATGAGAAAAATATTTGCAATAAATATGGCATACAAAAGTGATGATAAGTACATTTACTCGTATTACCTATACAAATAAATTACATATAATATAAAAATATACAACTAATTGTTATAATATCATACTAATATTGTAATGAGAAATAGACAATAATAAAATATTCGATCGCCGAAAAACGTATTGTTTACTATATTATGTACACAAAATGTTGAAAATTATCACAAATTATAATAATACAATTCATATTATAATATGCTATATGCGCATCGTAACTAGGAAACATAATTCCGTCGATGTAAAAATAATCGATGAGAAATCAAATATTCAATTTTTTTCCAAGGGGCAATGGCATACTACACATTATTTCAAACACTTTTCGATTTTCTAAATTAATAATACATGATTAATATACTATAGAATAGGCACACCAACCATACGAAAACGAAATAGAATTTATGCAACAAGTTATATACATTCATCCTATATAACTCTACAACTTCTTAATATTATACATTTTTATAAACATCTTACTAGGTACTATTATCTTTATTATTATTATTATTTATCATTTTGTGGACGTAAACATAATGTTAAACGAAAGAATTAAATGTGTGCGGTCGCGTCTTTAATATGGTAATTAATTCATTTCGTTTCTCCTATTATATAATATAATATGTTGTTGTCTGTTTTAATAAGTAATATGCTTGTCATAGGAGTATAGGTGATTTACCGTTGACTGATATTACACTTTTTTTACTGCAATAAAATGTGCAAAATAGATGAGATAGGTCTCGTATTATATTTATCATAGTCACGTACCTCTTTTATACTCATAATAACGCTGTGGTTTTTTTGGAGAAAAGTACATTTTATAGGTAGGTATATCTATATCGTCAATATAATATGGTGTACGTTTAAAAAATAATAATAAAATAAAACCGTCAAAGTTATAATAATATGGTGTTCTTTTCGATATCGATACGATCGCTAGTATAAGCGAAGGTTGTAAGTAATAATACATACCTATATGTATACATTTTTTTAAATTTCTTGTATACCTATCTCACGCACATTCAATATTTATTATTCTATACGTCTATACCTACATGAAATATCCACTTCCTTTATTTCCTTATTTTTAATTATATACAATTCGAATTACATTAACAATAGTGTGGATCAAAATATTGATATGGATCGAGTTATGGAATAACTATTAAAGTGCGTTGTTAGAAAATCGAATAAATGTGATAATAACTATCATCGGTATATTTGATACCTATCATCGTTTATTAAAATGCATCTCGGAGACGTTTTCAAAATTATTAATAATTATAAACGTATGTGTAGGTAGTGCCATATTTCCTATATCAACACCTAAAAACGTCTTTGCGGTGCATGTTATATAGACGGGCAATGTTCCATTGCAGTCTCACGAGGACTAATCGGAAAATAATCGTAATGTATCTAAACGAGTTGAATAGTTGAAATCGGTGTAATTATATATTAGGTATACGTATAATATACATATACTGATTTATCAAAAAGAATAATCAGACATCTATATATTATCATTTTGTTATGGAACTTATCTACGTTGAATATTCTTAAATTATATTTACCCAATAAAATAAACATATTTTTTACGGTTTCTGGTAAATGTTTTTTTAAATATGCTCCCTCACGACTCACAATTACAATATGCAATCCTTTTTATCAGTGCGAATTGCATATCGTGGATATTCCATTCGTCGTGTTTAATCGCAAATAATCGTAATCACCCGAAATTCAGTCGTTTATGTTGTATACAAGTGAGTGTGTAGACGTGTTAATATACACACGAAGTGTAACGTACACCACATTATCACACGCCTTGTCGAAAATCAATCCGTCGACAAGCAACGCCGGCGACCAACACCCAATCGTCGACCGTCCCGCCAAGTTTCCGCAAATTCATGAAACTTGCAAATTATAGTTTAATGTATACCTATACTATATTTCTACATTATAGCAAACATGTATAGTACTTACGATAAAGTTTATTATCATCGTGTGGTTTTTTTCACACCGTCAAAATCTCCGCAATAATTTTATTAATAAGCTGCTCTTCGGCGGTTAACTTCTGAGAATATAATAAATATATCGCCGCAACGCAATATAATATTACCATTCTCTAATAATATGAACAAAACAAAACTATTATAAAAATCGTATTATATTTAAATTACTGTGGCCGTGACGATGACGACTGCTATAGCAGCAGCATCGTGAATTAAAATTTAAAACGTAAACTGATGTTCAACAAAAATCGCCGTTCAAATTGTGTGATGTATAATGCATACGTGAGCGGATGTTTAGGTTTTGATAAATATTATTGGATTTATGCAGCGCTTAAAAAAAAAAAGATTTTTTGATTACAGAATTAGTAGAAAAAATATTGTTTTCATGATTAAACATATTTTGGGGTTTATAGAGAATATATTTAGCTTACTATTCATTTTTTAAAATAAATTATTTTATTATATATTGTATATTAATTATTAGGGATAGCATTATGCCATTATATTTTAAACTTTTAAGAATCTAATAATACTCTTGCACTTTAAACGATTGCTTTGTTTGCACATATTTTGTATATATCGGGAACGACAATTAACTCCATATTTCCGCGTTTAGACTTTAGTCGACTCTATGACAAGGTACATTGTATTAGGTGTATACGTAAGATTTACAAAACATTTCAAATAGGAAAACTTTGTGTACAACATGCACACAAAGACGTTACACAATAAAATTAACAATAAAATCATATTATCAGGAATAGGCACGTGACTACGTGAGTAATATATTTATCACACCTATATTATAAGACATAAGCACGATATGGCACTGGTCCAAAACTTGTAGGTATACACCGGCGTTTTACGTACGTTTTGACTAAATCGCGGATATAATTCAAAAACAAAAACATAAAGTAAAACAATTTTGACCTCGATACAGGTTAGTATTAAATTATTTTTTTTTATAAACGTTTATTTTGTATTTTAAAAATATTTTTATTCTAGTCGACATTTGAAGAAGAGCATTTTATACCAACCATTTACAGTAAAGTAATATATTTTCTAAATTTGCTATAATGTGATGTATACCTACAGTTTACGGTTTACGCTATTTTGGGTTGAAATGAATAATATATTTGAAAATCAATGATCTTTATGGTATTTGGATGCCATTTGATTAGGTCCCATAGACTCTAATTTTGTTAACTAAGAAAAACAAGATGATAATTTGGTTTTTAATAAAGTTCATACCGACAATGAAAAATTATCTCTTTTGTTGCAAAAAATTTTTGTTTAAAAGAAAATGTAAATATAAATATTATGCTAAACATATACATTGAGAGGAATATGTTCTCTAGTAAATATTGATTCAGTCAATATTTTATTTAGTACTGGTAGCACTTGAGTATTATATAAAACGTTATTGAATATTAAATAATATGTGGATTTAATTCAAATTATTATTGCATTAGAATATTCTGTAAAAAAAACTTATCATTTCTCGGTTAATGAAGTTATGTGTTATTTATTATATTATTATTATTGCGTAGGTACTTAATATATACATGGAGGTAGTTAATCGTATTTATGCAAAATTTAATATTGTTTGTTTGTTTGTTAGTTAATAACCTGAGATATAGTATGTTTAATAAATTAATGTGTATAAATATGATAATGTTCAAAGTAATGAGTAAATAAAGTAAAATAAATACCTAAATGGCTATATGTGATATTCTTTTTAATTACATTCATAGAATAATGCACTGCAAAGGTGTAATATAAACATTAATATATACTACATACATAATAAATAATAATAGATTGATTTTCTTCGAGCAATGTTCAAAATATGTATATACGTTTTTAAACATAAACAATATTATCGTTGCTAACGCCAAACAAACAAAATAAAAACACTTTGAAGGGTTAAAGTTAAATACGAGAATTTTTAACATAGGTACATGAATAATTATCATTTTTAACACGGTTTTTCACTTAGCGTTTACAAAAAATTTAATTCAATTCAATTAAAATAAGTGGTATAATATAACATATCGCATACACACTTGTATATCGCCAGTTGATAGCGTCATATTTTCTTTGTATCATTTATAAGTTAAACCATTATTATACACCTAATACTGTTATATTTTGAGGGGAAATTATTTAATCTATGTGCATCGTACATTATATTACTTTACGAAGGATTCCTTAATATAAGTAATATCAAATTGTTTTCATCCCTAATAATTCAACCACAGGAGCAAACGCAGAGGAAGGGTAGTTTACTCTCCCTCACTGAAATATTATAAGGAAAACAAAATGAAAAATTAGAAACCATTTATTTTTGACAAAACCAAATATTACGATATTTTTTCGAAAACCACCCTGAAACATTTTCCAGCGTTAATCTCTGCAATTCAACCGCGGTGTTTTTATCTCACGCCACTGCATTACATAATGATTTATATTTTATATATTATATTGTTGTTGTTTTCATGACATAATTCTGTCCATTGTCGTAGATTAGAAAAAACAAGACGTAAAATGCGTAATCATTCGAATGTATTTTTAAAAACCATATATTATACACGTGCACAGCTGCAGCGAGATGAAAATGTTCTTATTTTTTTTTTATCTATTCGTACTACAATAAATTCAATGACACGCAACGTAGTTTAAAGTATTTATAAAACAAACCAAATATTTAATATAAATTCTATTTCATAACGCAGTCATATTTATTTCAATGAACTCTATAGCATACAATGTTATTATTGGAAACAAAGTTAAATTTATAGTTTATTTAAGTTTTTTCTTTTGAAACAGCTATAGGAAGACTGAAAATCTACAACGCACATGTTTAAATGCGCACTGCAAATTATAATTACTTAATCGTTACTTTATTTTAAAAATAACAATGAATACATTTTTTTATAATTATTAGTCCTATGATATATTTATTATATATAATAAATCGTGCGAAATCAAATTGTAACTAATTCAGTATAGGAGATTATTATATTAATACAACTTACAAGTAGGTATTGTGTTATGGTTTAAATTTTGATAAATTATATAAATTTGATTTTTCAACAATTCTTTTTTAGAGAGTTAAAATTAAATTCGAGCTTTTTGTATAATACGACATCGAAGAAAAAATATCATATAATACAATTTGTAATCACTATAATAAATTTTACCTACTATAAATTATATAATATGTCGTCTAAAATTTATCAATTTTTACACGTTTTTCAAGAATTAACATTGAGTTTTCATTACAAATATCCACGAAGTCAAATATATAATAGATATGCCTCACAACTCACAAATAGGAAGTAATATATTAATAGTTGCACAGCGTACAGTTTTACTGTCAATCTTCAAAAAATATAATAGTCATCAGTCTCAGCTGTATACAGCGTACTTATACAAGGTAATTCACCAAACATGGTGCCAATAACGCACTGAGTTATTCTAAATCTGATTTTTATAACTCCTTTATTTTGAAAATTTTTGTACTGCATACTTAAGCTTGAAAGAGTATCCTAGAAGATGCAAACTTCTGTTTTTTTTTAATGAGAACCTGTCTTTTTAAGTGTAAATTATTAGTAGATCGTTTTTTTGATAATTTTTACGTAAGTATCATAAAATATACTTTTATTCGATGAGAAGTAGTGTCAAATCGGGACAAAGATAGGTTTTATCATATTATTTTTATGAATTTCATTATTTCAACGCAATATTTTTAATTAATTATTTATTGAATAACTTTTGTAGCTGACGATGCAATGACTATATATAATTATAAATTACATTAAATTATATTTGTGGTATATGACGTATAAGTACAACACGTGTATACCTACTTCGTCGAAATAACCCAAGTTTTTTGTTCCATATGATTACATATCGCCAAGGTTTTTATACGTTGTCGTGAGTTACTATATTATTCATATTATTATGGTGTTATGTTATAATGTATGTTAATACACTGTGACTACTGTTTTAAGACGTAACAGTAGTTTTTGTCACTAAACAATTTGTCTTTATCTAGTACTCTTTCATTTAGACAAAGATTGTATGTATTTTATAAATATGGACATTTTTTGATACTAAGTAACTAATAAGTTGTAATTTGGAACTACGCTAACGATATATTATTGTAATTCTGAAATCCATAAATTTCTAATCGTAAATAACCACTATAACCTACCGCATGGCGTGTATTTACTACGAAAACAGAGAACACTCTAAAACTCAGAAACTATTTTTGAATTCAGTTTGCAGAATATTAAACTACTGGGCCATCAATAACACTGACTTGAAATTTTAACTCGTGTATTCTGTGCATACGCAAATAAACTTTTTTAAAATTAGAACTCCATTTATAATAACATTGTTTAATCTGTTAAATGTGTAAATGTAATTTTATATATTTCGACTAGGTAGTAAAATCTAAAATTGTCTAAATTAAATGTATTGTCGTCATATGGAAAATAAATTAAATAATCCTAGAATTTTGTATTCCTGATAACAAAATTTGGTGTATAATTGTTTTGAAACTGTTGATGTACCTATCTTAAAATTTGAACGAGTAGTTTCTCAGTTATTAAAATGTTTGTACTAAGAATAAAAACTTTTAAAAATGGTTTAGTAAATATTTAAAATATATATAATATTATATCTAGTAAATAGTATTTATTATCCTTTGACTATTTTTACAAATTATAAGTGCTGATAGATTAATATTTTTATTTGCTAAAATGTTCAAATTACTATAGCTCCTATGTCATTTAAATCTATTGACATAGAATTTTTGGCACATAAAGTTATATAGGTAATTAAACACATTTTCATTCAATTTTAGATTTAGATTTTTGTTTTGTTTAAATTGTCTGATTAGCAATTAATGTAAAATGGGAATTGAGTTTTTATTTGAAAAACAAAAGTTTATATTTTCATAGGACACTTCTTATATACCTAGTACAAACTATCTCAAGAATTTGAAATTATAGTTTTTAAGTAAGTTTATTTAAAAATTCTAAAAATCAAATTTTGAATGACTGCAATACTTATATTAAAGAAATATGGGTCAACATGCTTGGTGAATCGTATCGATTATTATTTAATAGGTCCCTATGTATAATTATATTAATTTGACTTAAACAATCTCAAAATTGTTCGATTCTTTATTCAGTGAAATGTCTTTTTTTCATAAATATCGACAATATCGTACCCATATATACTCATAGGCGTAAATTTGTCTTGTTAGAAGGGGGGGGACAAATTATAAACATAGAACAGGCCTGCGGAGGGTTTCGCCCTCCACACCCCCTACATATAAATTTTACAATTTCATTGTAATATTTATTATATAAAATGTATTTAAAAACTTCAAAATTATTTATTTAACGGCGTATAATACATAACTTTTTATCGTTATCGCTTATAATTTATAACTTATAAATAAACGTATAGCTTAATCATTTTAATTTTATTACAAATTTACTGTACAAAATTCATACATGAAGCTTAAATGTTTACATAACAGTATAACACATACCTATCGGATATCCTGATTAGGTATTACGTTTTATATTTTATAATTTTCTCTAATAATTAACCTTAAATGCCTTGAAAAAATTTAAAAAATATAGCGGGGCTAAGCCCCCTTAAGTCCCCCCAATTTACACCTATGCGATTTACTGTTGAACATATTTTTACAAATAAAAAAATTATTCAATTTAATATCTAAACACGTTATAAATTCTATCTATCTTAAAATAATATAATACTATTAAATTTGCATAGCTTTTAAAATTCAAGTTCAGTTTAATGAACTTATAACTATTACTATTATAATCACATTACTACACAACCAGTCGTATAATTATTGTGATTACTGTATATTTTTGGTTTACTAGATAGAATAAATAGAAATAGACAATGCATTATTGGTAATGTGTAAATATATCTCAGTAGTTTCAAAAATACAACAATATTGTAGCTTTGGTGCAAAAATGACAAGTATAACTTCGATTTTTATACGTTCAATGTTGTACAAAGATAAAAAAAAATTATCCAGATGATAAGATAACATTTAATTCATTAAAATTGTATCTAGATAATAAATAAAGGATAACTAAATATCCACATTCATACACAACACTGTATATAAGTTATAAATTTATAATAATAAATTTATATAATAAAATAATTGATACTATACAAAAAAAAATACATTATAATAACTAACATATAATATTAATGTATTACATTTTGGCCAAGAGGACCTCCAAATGGTCTCACGAGAAAATTAAATTAAATCGCTGTCGGTAGGTACATTTAAAAAGACGTTATATCACTCAGAATAAATTAAAATGTGAAATATTAATGACGATCTCCGTGTTTATGTAATGAGTAATACCCCGTATATACCCGTAATACGTAAACACCCCGTAAGAGATATCATGCATGATGTATTTAAATAAATGCTCCCCTGTGATAAGGATTCAGGTAAATTGTAGATGTAAAAGTACGTTGTACACCCTCATCCATAAAATATTACCAGGGTCGGACGAGGTACTATGGATCTCACCGACAATTAAACTACAAAAGGTCTAAGCAACGTCTGTATTTATTAATGAAGATGGGTCATTTTTTCACCATAAATTATAATAAACGAACTTTATTATAATTTATAATACTCAAGCTAACATATTTATTTATGTTTATTGTTTATTTTAGTTATGAGTAAATTATCAAGATTATTAATAAATAATTTGAATAATATTATCAAGAGACCTATTTATTAATTAATAGGAAATTTCCAAATTCAATTTTGTTTTTTTGGCGTAACTTGAGAACAAATAACCGTAAATACTTGAAATTGTCATAAAACATTAATGTTATTATTTTATATTTAGGATTTATTTTTCAAAATATTTTTGCCATTTTTGAGCTATTTATAAACATGTGAATTTTCAAATTTTTTTTTCAGTTTTTATATTCTATGAATGTTGAATTAAAATTATTTGCTTGGTATAAATGCTTGAAAATTGAATACAAGATTCCTCATAAATAGTTCATATGGAAACTATAATTTCTATAAAATATATTAAGGCAATTATTTTATATAGATATTTTAAGTTTAAATTTAGACGAAATTACTAATTAAAACAATATATAATGATTACTTTGTTATTATTTAAAAACATTATTCGCGGCAACTTACAACTTTTATATATACCTATTGAAGTATTATGAATTTTACTATATTATGTAATGACATTTTCAATTTATTTTAACTTTAAAATATTATCTATATTCTATATTTATATTATGATCTATATGAATCTGTTATTATTATTTTACGGTATTTACAAATACAATAATAATTTACAATAAAAAATATGTTATTATATTATTAATTACATAATCTAATTAGTTAATATAATGTGGTATAAACTATAAATATATAATATTATAATAATTAAATATTAATAATATAATACTTTTGAAAAGAATTATATCAGTCTAAACTAAAAGCAGAAATCAATTTATTCGTAAATTTCTATTTTCATGCATCTTCGCGTATTACTTCTATTGGAATTTGATAAGTCACGACTATACGGTTGAGTGCTAGGTTAACACGGCCTATGGTCAATGCTCAACCACATATTATTTAAATAGGATTGGGCCGGAGGCCTGTCTAGTGCAGCAGCCATTGTTCCTTAGGCATGGTAACAACACACGCTGTACAGGATGAAGCACTATAAAAGCGGCGGTTTAGGATTAAAAACTTTTGGGATTAAATTTTTAAAAACGGATAAGATCTCAAAACTCAATATATAATATAATATCTATAACCGCAGGGGTCGAGAATATTTGTATAGACCGAATAAACTTGTTTCCCCTGTATAATATAAAAACAATTTATGATAAACAAATGTATTTATATTGTAATATAGTACAAATGCGTTATTATATTCGGTGAAATAAAATTGCGTATTCGACACTAATATTGGATTTTGTTATACAATATTGTGTTCCCTTTCTTTTACATTAAATTGTGTATTGTTTGCGGCTGAAACTTTCGTTCGAAATCATGTTTATTATACTCATAAATTGTACAAAACAGAGACGATACTCAAACATTTACATTGGCGACACGATTAAATGGTCTCCGACGAGACGCTTTTCCATTGTAGTACTTTTATTATTCGATCGATAACTTACAAAAGCTTTATATTAATGCGGAAAAACTAAAAATCCGTGATAAAAATGTTCATAAATACTTCAACTTTAAATTATTAATTGTTATCAAAAACTCATAACAAATGTATACCATCACAAGGTAATTATGGGAATCGCGGTGACTTCGATTATATATTATTAATGAAAAAATCTAATAGCATACTTTATGAAGAAAAAGAAAATATTATCATAAGCAATTACAGTTTTCATAAAAAATATTTTTTTTCTAATTTAAAGTTTTATTATGAAAACTTTAAGATGTTTTAAACTCAATATACTCAATGAACTTATTATATTATTATTGACTGTCTATGGAAATTTACTTTATTAAGGTCATTATTATGCGATATAACTTACAATGATTATTATGCGTACATAATATTGTAGTAGATAAACATATAGTACCTACCTACATATAAGTGAATGAAAGCAAGGCTGGACAAGTCAACTAATTTTTCAAATCGTAAAGTTAAGTTAATATATTCATGGTTTCTATGGAAATGTATACAATGGTGTATTTATATATATATAACGTTATTTTGATTTTTATTAAATTAAAGAAATTTAAAAATAGTGTGTTTCATACTTGAAAGTCTAAATATTTAGTATCTACTTACAAAGTACAATACTTTATAATAATATACTCATATTCGTTTTTAACATAATAAATTTATAAATAATATTTAATATTAATATTTTTTTTTTATAAAATTATTATAAAACAAGATATATTTATAATCTATGAAGTTTATATTAATGAAAAAATTAATTTTTATAATTAAGAACTATTATTTTTAGTAATAAAAAATAAAATAAGTTGGTATACAGAAATTCATTCACCTCGACAACATTTAGTTTTAAAACCGATTTGAAAATCGTATATAACGAGGGTCGTAAAATACTGCGAAACAGGAGTTGTAGTATTCATGTTGGTAAAAAGTAGGTATACCTACCCTTCAAACCATTATAATATCGTAATACGCGCGATCGAACTTTAACGAAACTCTCGTATTGCGTATACCAACAGTAATACACACAATATATTATTATAAAGTATAATGCGATATATTAACGTGTTTAATATTATGCGCTTTCATACAACATCATTATATTATATACCTGTAGTCTGTACTCCGCGCTATAATGGCTACGTTGTAGTGTGTATTGCCGACTGCCGTATACTGTATAATATAATCAATGATTTATTTTTCAATTATCGCCGTATATTATAAAATACCTATGAGTATCTCACGATTCAATTACGATTTATCGTCGTATTTCGATGCGGTCCACTGTGTTATAATGTTTTTGTATGCATCTTATAATATAGTAATATATAGTTATACATAATATAGTTTAGAGAAACTCGTTGTTTATTAAGCTACCAAATCTATATTGTATGCAGCCGTTGCCCGTTGATTATAATAATATAATTTATATAGTAAGCATTTTAGAATATTTTACGACTTTGAGTACTTGTTTTCTACGATCTTAATGTTTTTTTTAGTGACTTGTCTACAGAGTTGCAGGTACTCATAGATATTACAATATCTCACTTATCTAATCTCTCGTCGAAATCGACGAACAGAGCGTAACTTGACTATTACAATAATAGTATTATGCGTATAATCATCATTATAATATTCATGTATATGAAATAAAATCAGGGGTTCTATTATTACTAGAGAGCATCTCTATCATGCACGTATACAGAAAAAGTTCAGGAGGTACTTCACTTATTGTATGTGTGCTTGATTCCTCAGTTCTCACGTTAATCATGTCTAAAATATAATAATGTATATTTATAATGTCAACAAATCCACTTCTTTTATATATTTACTAATTTAATTTATTAGTTATAAATTAATAAATTTGGAATATCTGAGTATTTATTTATGTCGAATTTATATTCGGTTGTATTCACTGAATACAGTAGTTAAGTAGAAAAATATAAAATACGAGTATAATAATTAATACGTAGTATTATTTTAATATAATATGATAATGGTAAACCATATTTTATTAATTCATAAAGAGAGATTAAAAATTCTGTATTTAAGTTAGATTGATAATTAAATTGTTTGTATAAATATATAAAAATGCACAATATATATTATTATATTCATATAAACTTTATAATTACGTTGGCTTTCATAAAAATTTATTTATTTTTTAACGAATTTTTAATAGGTCTTCTTCAAAAATTAGTTTTATTATTATCTTATAGTAAGTTCTTTTCATGATATTTAAATCATTTGTTTGGAAAAAAAAAATAATTTTAAAGTTTCAATAATCTGTAAAATCCGGATAATCCCTATACTTAAGGTTCAATAAATTATCTGGATTACAGCTCCCTGAAATTCTAATCCCCATAAAAAATAAAAACTGAAGTTAAAAAAAACACTACTAGTATTAGCTAATTGTTACCATCGCAATTATAATTAATTGCGTGTTATATATTATTAAGTAAAGGACTCGACGTGATAATAGCTTGTTATTATTGTCATGAATACTTCATATATTACATTTATATCTTTACTGTAAGTATAGAAAACTGTTTACAAATACTAATAAGTATATTATTATGAATTTGTTTTACTAAAGCTAATGAAATTTCAATTTAGAAGAAATATTTGTATTGTAATAATTTTTATATATTTTAATAATGAAAATGTCTTGATAATCATATTAAATTAATAACGCTTATATGTATATATTTATATATATGTGCGGAGGATTCTAAATTTCGTGTAACAAAGATGATTGTGGTGATTGTGTAAGAACCAACATATTTCCTAACATTTTTTTTACACAAAATTTGGAAGATGCTGTATACAGATACATCACAAATATATTATATTTTTTAATTTTATTGAAATTCAATAAAAATGTGTAACACAATTATGACGTAGTTGCCTACATATATACAATTTATAAAAACCGAGAAAGTAATGTGAATTTGATTGAATGTAATTTCCTTAACTATCAAATACTTTTAGTGCAATTTTCATATATGTATTTTATTATATTAGTAATAAATAATTATACTCTTGGAAACACATTTATCTTACCAAACGCTACTTTTAATCTTAAAATTTGCGTATTGTATTTATAATAATTAACAAAAATTAATAATTCTTGACATTCTTGTTTAAAAAAAAAAATGGTTATTACTGTTAAAGTTTAGTCCTACATTATTATACACATAAAAGTATTTTATTCTCCTAAACCATCGACTTTTATAGACTATAATAATAATATATTCCATTATATTTTCATTCGTGGCTACAAGTAATAAATAAAAATAGACTCGTTCAATAACAGAAAACAACACTTTCAAGTTTCAATAGTATTGCAGGACAATTTCAACTTGAATTGTACAAACATTTGTAGATGTACAATATACAATATATACCTATATAATAAACGATAAGCCGCGAAATAAATCGAAAAACTTAAATAGCACATGATGTTTTTCAACTCTACACATACAACATCCATATTCCACATAATAGTTTAATATGTGTATGTGTGTGTGTGCTATTAGATTTTCGTTTTGTCTTAAGAAGCACCCTTAATATACAGTCATATAGACATACATCATCACACTTATATATTATTTTATTATCTACTCAAAATACAAGTACCTTGTATAGTGTTTGTAAATGAATAGATTCAACCCTGAAAGTAAAACCACACATACTTCGTAGTTCGTGAATATAATATAAACTATTACTACTAAGTAATAAGTAATAAGTATAGGTAAACCTAAAGTATAGAAATGATCAAACAACTGACACGGGTACATATAGTAAAAATGTAAAAAAGAAATGTGGAATTATCCATTCATCTTTCAATCTTTGATCCATAAAAATGCATGATAATTATGTTATAAATTATAATATATAGGTACATAATACGTAAAATACGTGCATCTTATAATAACGGGTTGTGATCACATTCTATATGTCTCAGCGTTAAACTCAAAACGATGTTTGTGTATGATAATTATTATGATAACATTCAAACGTTCCGCGTTTAAAATGGGTCGTTAACGAATGACATATACTTATTAGTTATTATTATTTAATTAAGTTGAAAAGTTGGTTATAGATATTATATTATTATACATTCTAATATATTACATAATTTAATATCGATCATTCGACATTCGTTTTTAAATATCATAACTATATATACCTAACCCAAGTTCAGCTATAACCTAACGTCTTATAGTTAGACCGTTTCGTACGATCGATTGTATTCACGATCGTCGGTCTCGTTTGCGTAAATAGAGAAAACAGCGCTTTTACAAAGACACCGCTACCCAGTGGATGTAAATCATCGGTTATCGGTACACGCTTCAATACGAGACGGGTCAAATATGGGACAATACGCCACATGTATAGCGCGTATAGATTTCAATACCTTCATCGTTTCGATCGCCTTCTAAACCGCCACCGTGTAAGCTCGTACTTTAATATTGTGGATTGGATGGGTATATTTCTAATAGGGAAAACAAATTCAATAGAGCGGCCCGTCGACGTAGGTGTCGTGTCAACGCCCTGAAGCGAGTGTGGTATATACGCTGCCGAACAATCAAAACTTCCGGTCGGCGCAGGTCATGAAAATATATGTTTTTCTCTTATAAAACGTCATCGTGGATGAAATAGTATGGATAGTTACAATCGGTGCCGCAGTCACGGGAGACCGCTAAGGGTTGCACAAACCCCCTGAAATCGTTTCATTTTTTTATATCAGCACAGATGTGAAACAAATAGCGATTTACACGAATTTCCGTAAAATTAATTCGGAATTGATAACGAATGTTAACAAGTAAAATATTATTGTGTCAACGGAATAGAGTTATGTACATACATAGAGAGAAAGAAGAGAGATAGAGCGCGCGGAGAAGGTCAATGTCAAGGTCGGACACACAACGATCTATTATATTCGTATTTGTTTTTTGTTTTATAATTTATTTTAACTTTACCGATGATAATTTCTATTCAGTCAATGTTATATTGTGTTGATTTATTTGATTCAAACAACTACCAATACCAGTTACCAGCATACCATTTTCCAAGAATTAATAGTGATTGAGTTTTTTTTATTTAATACTTATTATTTTATGTTTTATTATATAATACGTAATACGGTGGTAGTATATACGTCAAGGGTTTTTTTTATACTGTATTATAACAGAAGTGAATTGTGACTATTTTTCCGCCCTCAATATAGCGCTATACTTACTTCTTATAAGACCGTACATAATATATCACATGAGTTATATTAATGAGTTCTTTCCTTTATGTTTTTTTTAAACTTGACATCATATATTCGTATATATTATATTTTATAAGCCATATATGATGAAGTGTCTAAATAAAATGTTAATAATAAATAAAAGTTCTACGAACTCTTAACAATTAACAAGCCTTATTAAAACATTTTTTAATAGTTTTTTACTTGCTTTTTATGTATACTATCTATGTATAGGAGTATAGTACATATGTATTCAGTATGTTTACGGCATGGTTTAAATTTGATACAACCAATAAACATTTATAAATTCAAAAAAGTAATAGACAGTGTATTTATTTTTAAACTAGTTGTAAGTGTTATAACATTACTTAAATAAAATAAAAAATAATATAGATACCTGATGTTGGAGTGTTGGACATACTCGTCACTCACCCCGTCAGACGCTGCAGGTGACTTAATTATTGTAATATTACATTTAAAAGCAATGATAAATTCGAAAAAAGATTTTTTTATTAAGTATAAAATAATACTGAACGCTTGGTTTGATAATCCTTATCTTCACTTTAAGAAAAAAGAAATTAGAAAATTATCTCTTCCAAGTATTAACTAAACTTATTTACCCAAGAAAAAAATCCGTAAAAAAAATATTGAAATAAATGTTATATATATATTAATAATGAACGAATCTTCATTCCACATTCAGAATTTAAATTTTAAACAAACACTTCTAAAATATTAAGAATCGTGTACAGCAGTATATAAAATTTCTTTAATAAAATAGGTAACGCTGAGGGTAAATATACAAAAAATGTAAAATAAAAATAGCGATAAAAGTTATTATTTTCGAGTATTTTTTCCGGTTGTTATGTATATTATACTATTTTAGTTGCGATTTACCAGTGTGCTTTTGCAGTCTATCCTTTGGTGAAAAAACAAAAAAAAAATCAATAAAAACACGAAAAAACAAAAAAGAAGCTTAAAAATATGGCACTTCATGTTTTGTTTGATGTATATGATTGAAAACCAAACGTAGTATTTTATTATTATTTATATAGACTATATATAACACCACACAACACTAGAACTAGACTAGACGTTAGTTGTAGACCAACTACAAAATGTTTTCTTTTATATGTGCGTGTTTGTCCAGTGGCATCCAATAACTCTATTACTAGCCAGTAGCCACTGTAGGTGAACTAACTTAACAATTAGGCAGTTCTGACCAAAGTAAATATCATTAAAAATACACTCTGCCCTTGCTGTCCAATAAATTGTCTACGTTGATTAAAACTTTTGCATTTTAATTTTATTGATTGAAGTGTATGTTTTAATTATTACGAATATTTCTTTAAATTATCATTAGTAATTTATTGATCGTGTAGGTGAAGTGAAAGTAATTAATTTGATTAAATTTGCAATCGATTAAAATTTTTTGAGTAATAGCTATAGGTAATTAAGTTTTTTGTATACGTTAATAATCAATCTGATCTTAAAAAAAATGAAATATTAAGGTGAAATGGACTAAAAATAAAAGGTTTTAAACCAATATTTTAATTTTTGATGTTTGATCATGAATGAGTAAAATTAAACGTTATAATACATGAATTATGCGTATCTTGTTACACTTGAAACAAGTGTAATTGCGCGTGTCATCGCCATAATAATAACATTAAAATTTGATTTTAATTATCACGGGCTCGAAGCATCCCCCTCCCACAACTACTGGTATCATATAATAAAACTCAATATCAATCAACACGATGCGCGATAGTTTTCTATTTACTATTTCATATTTTTTCTTCTTCTCTTATAGAACATAATCGATACGAATAAAATTGACAACAAAAACGCTGTCTGTCAGTTTAATATGTTATACTCTGTGTTGTACAGTCCAGGCACGTACGACTATAATATATTATGTATGTTGAATGTGCATATATGTGTGTATAAATGTATATGTTACATATGTACCTATGTAATATAATATAAGGTATGTTTCATTTTGCACGAATACCTACTCGTTTTTGCCGACTTTTTCTTTAGTTTGTGTAAATACTAAAATGTCAATTGCAAAAACACAAATAAGATATGTATACGTACCGATATACCTATAATATATGCACTTGTGTATAATGCAAGTATAAAACTAAGACTAACCTCTAACAAAATCCTAAACCATTGAAACATATGAGTTCGATTACTATACGCCCTAATAGAAACAAATAAAATTACATATAACACGTACTATGTATATTATTGTATGTTGTAAATTATGTACAATATAAAAACTGCTATCAAGTCATGTTGTGTGTAAAACGAAAAAGATACTGTCAGTCCAGTACGCCCAATAAACTTTGATCGCGTGATCGTTGCCTAATTTATACCTATATTTATATAGTAGCAAAAATAATGTTCGTAATTATCATTATACAGGAAAATAATATATAACCCTGCAGTGGTCTACTACAATTTCAGAAACGTTTTTTATTCAAGTAGATTTTTGAAATATAAAATTACATTAGTAAGTTAGATATTTTCAGAAATAGAAATTAGCCAATATTTCCGCTATAGTTTTCTAATACAAATTATCTCTACTCGAGATATTATTATGAGTCTGAACTGAAGATGAATAATACATACAATAAATTATTATAAGACGTTGATTTATTATGAACGGTATATTATATAGTAGATACATCATACACGCGGAAAAATAATAAAATAAAGTAATGACCAATGACCATTATTAGAAAATAGACATGTTTTAGTATATTTATAATACATACCTTAACTAATCATTATATCCGTAGTTTCGATTATTTGGTAAACTTATTTTAAAATCCTTTGTGGCTTGCTGTTATAAAAAGATCATATAATACAATGTGTACATAAATCTGTCATAAACGATTTCAATAACAAGTAATTAATAACAACAATATTTTATTTTATTTAGTCGTTATATTATATGCTTATGATTTATTAATTATTAAATTGTACACTACGCACTTAAGTACTTAACTAAGAGATTATATAGATAATTATAATAATTCATATTTCATACGTCATTTAATCATTACTATTAAGTATTAATATTATTTGCATGTTAAAATACGTATTGAAAAAACACAAAGACATATCTATATTCTCAAGTTTAGCGCAGAAATACAGGGAAAATGTAATTTAAAAACGATTTAAGGCAGGGACTGCAAAGCTGAGAATATTACATATTTATATTAGTGCTTTTGGCGGTCCCATACTGACCTATAGATATCGTATATTCATACATTATTATATACACCGCATACCGACTAGCGGCGAGGAGACAATATAAGATATATATGAATTTACATTTTACACGGAGATAAGATCAACTATATTATTTGTGAAGTAAGAATGAACAACAATAAAAATAAATCCACGTTTCTGAACTGGAAATCTTTTTAAAGTTAATTCTATTAAGATTTAAAGTGTTTTACGATCGGCTGAGAAACTTTTTACAACACGACCCAAAGTTTTATTTACATTTGTTTCGGTGAAATTAAAACGACAAATAAATTCTTACAAAAATATTATAACACGTATTGTGTATAATATTTTGTAGTTAAAGTATATGTGCAGTGACAATCAAATCATTACTATTATTAAACACCTTAATTAGATAAAAGTGCCAGCGGAAAAGCGACAGTCGACAAAGATGGGGTTTAGAATTCATCCGGAAAAGTAAATGAAGTATATAGGTTCCGTGAAAAAGTAAAATAAATGTAAACGTAATATTCACACCATCGTATTACGTGCAAGGGCGCATCCAAGGGGGTGGCTAACGGGCTTTTGCCCCCAAAAATGGCTAGCCCTAAACATTTTGATAATTTGATTTGGTATATTGATTTTAAATTATTATATAAAAAAATTATCATCTAACGAAATTGAAACATTACGTATAACATAATATTATATAATATATACCTGTCATTCCGGGTCTCGGTAGGGACCTCTGTTTGTATTATTATAAATACTATTAATATTTAAAAATGATTTGAATTTAGCCCCCCCCCCCTCCAAAAAAAAAAAATACCCTGGGTGTGCCCCTGATTACGTGGATTTTTATACGGGTTTTTAAATTACGGAAGAGATTCTCGCGAATTCAACAATATCACGATTCGTTGTATTGAAATATTTAATGGGACGCGCTTTCGTGAAAGCATTTAAATTTTAAATATATAAAATAATGCGTTATTGTCGTTGTTCAAAATATCACGTCGTCTCGACAACATTATGTACTCGTGCGATGAATGCAAGCTGTCATGCACATACATATTATAGTCTATAGGCTATCTGAAAATCGAGAGTCCGTCTACACAATATTATAATAATCGAGAGACCGCACTGCGCGTAATTCGTGTACCTGCCCATTTAGCGAATATTATCAATTATTAAACAGTGCCGCATTGCCGCGCAACAAAATAGCTGAAAATAGTTTCTACCTATTATAGCGATGACCGACTTCCAACGATCACCTGTTGTCATCTCCGCTGTTTATTGTGGTTCCGTGTGATGTATAAGCATAATGCGAGTCTATATATATATGTCATATGTATATCAATAGTTCAATGGAAAACGGAACCTTAAAATAACGTTTTTGCTGAAGCGGCGGATAATAAGAGACGTCGGAAATTCGGCACGGACCACATTTTCGGCGATTCGTCATGTCCGCGATTTTTTTTATTAGAAAAGTGATATAAAAACAAGCCGTTAAAAGAATAAAAAACTAGAAAGAAACTGTGAAAATCCGCAACTCGTAGCGTTTATAATAATTGTTTTTGCTATTGTTTGTCGATGTCATCGGAAAATCAAAAAGCACGTATATAATATACATATATATATATATATATATATATCATACAATTATTCGTAAATACAATAACAGCACAGAAACGGCCAATATTGTTAATATTTACATTACAAGTACACATAAACATACGCGTATTTTAATTAACTTAAACAGTTTTTTGGGCATAGCGACTGAATTTATTTCTTAGAGGCATCATAACGGTTTTCAGTTACCAAAATAGGCACTTATTATATTTTCATTAAAAAAAAATACCTTTATTTTATTATACAATTATTACTATTTTTAAAACTATAATAGTTAAATAACACTACCACAGTACTTATCTATTTTTAATATGTTTGATATATTTTAATAATTGTCTTATCGTTTCATTGGAACAATTGGGCAATTGTAGTTTGTACAGCCAGTACAGACACAATAATTTTTAAATTTGAGCAATTTGTAAACGATTTTGGATTACGTATTGTAGTAAATATTAACTTTTTATATATTAATATACAATTTTAAATTCTTTAAATAAAATTACTATAGTGATAGCCGATAGGTAATATATGAATATAAAATACAAATTCTTAACTTTAACGAAAGTAGTGATAGTGTAACGTAGGTTTTAACTTGATGATTTAAACTACATTTAATATAAGCTATGTTCATTCAAAAACAGTAAAACGAAAAAGTATATAGGTAGTTATTTTCCAAATTTTACCGTATTATTTTATAACTATAATCTATAGGTACCTACTAGTCAACGTAGTTTTAGTATTTTATAGGTTTATTAGTTATTAGTATTATTACTATAGGCTTATTTTATTTAACTAATTTATAAATGTAATATCAATAAATGTTAACTAATTCGCTAAAATCATGGATCCGATAATAAATAAAAATATTTTAATATATATATATTATTATTGTATTATATAATTTTAAACATATGTACCTATGATGTACCTTTTTTCTTTCTTTTTTTTTTTTGCGAAAATTTACAATCTGTACAAAATATACAATAGATACAATAAATAAATTTGAGGGAAAGAATCAGGAGAATGATGTAGGTATATTTGTTTATTGTATATAGGTATATAGTGTATACATTATGATAAGTTGTAATGAGAATATGACTATTGTCTATTGTGATTTGATTAATTATTTATTAATTATTATCAATCATTCAATTTTCCTATTTCTATATTGAAATATTTATACAAGGTAAAATCAATTGATTAAGTTTTAATTACATTACATAACGGAATGAATAAACTCGAATACTATAGGTAGGTATATCATCTAGTGTATTATTGCTATAAAATAAAAAATCAGAATGATGTAATTATTTAAAAAAAAATTACTATAATAAAATATCGAATATTGACGACTAAAGTCAATTTCCTGGATTATATAAATCAATACTTATATACATTATTTAAAGGATAATAACTATGATAAATAAATATATTAAAAAAAAATTATGTCATTATCCAAGTAAAACGTTAAATTCCAAAATACCATAATAAAGTCTTCACTTTTTTAAGTTCCTTACATTTTTTTATTGACTACCTATGACGATTGACGAATTTAAACTGAGATTTCTATACAAACTGAAACTTATTGTTTCAGAATAAAAATAAATGTCAGTGGAATAGAAACGTTAAAACAATGAACAATTGAATTCATCGAGTACTAAAGAAAAAAATGGGTGTATATTACTATATATACTTCACATATTATACAATTGATCAATTTAAAAAAAATGTATGGCTTTAATATTTAATCACTCAAATGCAATAACAAAAAAAATATTTTCATAATTATATAGAGTACTTAAATATAAAATAGACTGATGATGATGTATATCATACACGTATAATTTGCGTTCTAGTTCCCTTATTGTTAAGTTTTCACTTAGGAAAATGTGCTACAGTGTTTATACAATATATATAAAATATTAATGCGTAACATGATGCATGTATATTATGTATATATTTTACAAATCCTGGAACATTAGTTTTGTCATCGAAACCAATTCAGAAAAATAAAACGTTTACCCGCGTGCTCGTGGTATCCGGTCATCTTGCAGAAACAATGATCCACATTGTTACACGCACGATAAATGAACAAAACCACCATGTGCACTCCAGAATGCAGTATAAAATGTAAATTGCACATTAACTACAGTTGCATAGCAGTCTATGCAGCTGTGCTCGTGCACGACAGTAATATATTATCATGTACCTACCTAGGTATCTATTGTATATACGATGGATTTAATTTCGTGTATAAACTTATGTAGGTACAGCGAATTGGAGTTTAAACGTCATTCTTCCAAGTTTGATGGTTCGTTTCTTTTTTAAATTTGGTTTTAATTTTAATTTAAATACGCTTGTGTCTTTGTACAACACAATATTGTATGTGATCAATAAATATTAGGTATATATACAAACGATGCATGGTATATTGGTATACAAAATTTAATCTGGCAATTCCGAATCGGAAATTACGAAGGTCATAAAATCCCACATTTCCGGTCTATTGGTCGTCGGGACTTTAATTTCCGACGGCGACGTCCCGAATACAGTTTATACTTAATACTCTTTCCTTTAAATTATATTGATCAATGTTTCAGAAAAATCTTTGTAAATAAAAAATCTGTGCACAATAGTTTTTTCAATTGCATAACCGACGATGGTTACAGATTTGTAGCGGAAATGGCAATGCGCCTAATCTTATAGTAAGTCATTATATTTAACATTATGGCAAGTGGTGACTAAATAAGTAGGTACTGTGGTATTTATGTCTATCAACATATTTATATATTAGCCGATCAATTAAATACACTAATTTGGTGTATCAATAAAATGGAACATCAATAATAGTTGACCCGCAAGAATAAATACAATTCGGATAAGTATATTTTACATTAAATATTAATATTTATTTTAATTTTTTACCCTACTTTATAAATTTTTAAGTGATTTAGATACTTTGTAAAAATAAAAAAAATACCCGTGTGATAACTGTCTATAATAAAGATATTGATAAATATTATAATCTATTAAACTACAATTAATAAATATTAATTACCTGATGTGCATATAATTATATACAATTGTATTATATAGTTATTGCTTTCCTGATAAATATAGAAGTTGTGTTATTCATAGGTATATTATAAATTATGGCCATAACCCATAAGATAATATTCATTAAAAATAACCTTTAGCCTTTAGGTGAAGCTATGTTACATAGCCAATGTAGGTATTATATATTTCAAACAATAAGATGATCAATACTGTGTGAAATTTAAAAATCGAGGCCAATACTACATGAATTGATAGATTCTATGTTGCAGTGATTTGGACGTACGTGTTTATACGTATAGAACACTATAATAGTACAGTACTATATAAATGTATAATTATTAAATTTATTTTAGAAACTAAACCTTAAACAACTCAATAAACTACAAAAAAATTAAAGAAAAAAAATTATTATCATTCATCTAAATTAAAAATCGTAAGCATATGTTTAAGAAAAAAAATGTTCCATTTCGTTTCGTTATATTTCAATAACAAAAACGATTTGCTAATTAACTTCTTTAAATTTATTATATACCCGTGTATAGTGAAACAATTTTAATTATTTATTATTATCAAGCGATTGCGCGCTTGGTGTTTATTATTATCTTTAGAAAGAACAAGTCAGATATGGAATATTATTATTTTTTACTGATAATAAAAGTGAAATAAAATGTATTATTTTTCAAAATGTTATATTACAATAAAGAGTTTCATTTACAAATAAGTGTATTTTAGCTTTCCAATCTTTTGAATTGACTAGAAAACCTTCGTCAAACCAATAAGTGTAAGGCGCGGTAACATCATGTATTCAATAATGATATCACGCAGCTATTTATTAACAGCGATCGTTAGTAAAATGTTTCACAACTTTATTCACCAAGAAGGCAAGAGAGTTGATATAGGAACTCTCCTCCGAAAAAATAACCACGCAAGCACTATAAAGCAAGTGCGAGTGCTTATATACAATTCAAATCAAATAAGAGTATTTTTTAACTATTAGTGCCATTTTATCATTATTCATTTGGCAGATTTGACGCGTGAATTGTATGTATCGTCAGTGGTTACAATTAACAATTAAACGATTTTATATCATTTAGCCAAGTCATAAATTAGAATCATAACAAAAATTATGATAATTTAATTATATCTTGCGTTCTCTTTAAACGTTCATTTCAATAGAAGACCATGATGGTACACATGCCATCACCGACAGAGCACACTAATCGAAACAGAAGAAAAGTATAGTATAAAATATTATAATACATTTAATAATCAGAGCGATAGCCAAGTTACAAGTTTGTATAAATAATAACCAGACGAATTACTGCATCATACATGATATTATATTATTTTTGCTGTTTTCGGTAGAAATTTTCTGTAGAATCCTTGCGATTTATTAATTGACACTAGCGTATGAATCGAAAAAAAAACCAGACAAAACCCGAACTGAATAACACCGATATACGTGTTTCATTAATTGTGTTAAAGAGCGTTTATGCCAAGGTTCAAGTAAATTAGACCATATAAATAATTCAATAAATATTATTTCACATAAAAACTTTTCCATCTTCTTTAATCACCTTAAATGTTATTGAATTTCTAAGAAAAACCCTTCTAAAACGATTCCTGTACAAAATAAAATCAACACCCTTTCTAAATTTCAAATTTATATTCATGCAGTTTACTTTCAATCACATTCGAGTAGTTGTTCAATAATCCTGTCCTTACCTAGGATTCAAGTTAATTTCATACCTACCGAATTTCATCAAAATCAGTTCAGCTATAAAAATATTTTAATCTTTAGATAGGTAGTATTTGGTACTTTTATAAACGTTAAATTAACGGGCCAAATATTCGATAAAGATTTAGCGATATCGATAAATACCCCCGATAATAAAACCCATTAAAAATAATTGACAAATGATAATGCACCGTCTTCAGAAGATCTTATCGATTTGCACCGTTAAGACGCATGTCGTGTATAAAACTATCAAATCAATTGAAAATCAAACACAAAAAAGTCATTTATAAATAAAAATGCATTTAAAAATAAAAAAGCCAAAAAAAGTAAAAAAAAAATACATTTATCGTCATAAATATTAAATGTCACATATTTTTATAAAAAAAATATTTTTCTATTATTATTACTAAAAAAAGGCTTTTGCCTTCAAATTCAAACCCTAATAATAAATAACTATACTATTTAGATATGAATTTATAACGTACTTACTAAGTAAAATATTTACAGTAAATCATCACTGTCAAAAATTATTACTTGTCCTATCTTTATTAATAAGAAAATATTTTAGCTAGCCCTAAACGAAATGTTAAACGAGCGAATTATAGCGTATATGCAGTAGTAACTAATATTAGCTAAATAAATTTGCTAGTATATTTCACACAGTTTTCATTAGACGTAAATATTATAATAATAATTAATAATATGATAGCAACTAGCAAGTTTACAGTCTTAAACTAGGTACATTTAGTATAGGTATAAATGTATAATAATTAATAATTAAGTGCATAATATTTTATAAGATAAACGTAACTACATGAAGTGGCTGATCCAGGATAAAATTTTGGAAGTGTGAGTGTGGGGGAGGGATTCTAAACATAAATACTACCTAGTACCTACTAAGTAAAAAAAACCTAGTTGAAAAATTAGATAGTTACATATATTTTTTTTAAACAAAATTATACATAATTTGCCGCCATTTTTCTGGAAGACATATTACTCTGTTTAATATTTTATTGTATAAAAATGTTGAGGGAAAGTTGATTTCAATCAGTCCCCCTGGATACACCACCTCAGGTTTCCATAAACTGACATATCAACCATCAACTATGAATAATTCATAATATTATGTAGATTATGTATTTAAGAATTTACGTATCTATATATAAATATAAAACTACACTATTTACACTTCTATTAAGTATAAGTAATATTATACACGCTGTGTCGTGGAAGTAATGCGTAAGCGGTCCCCACGACGTCGTCGATTCAAACAAATAAAAAAAAAAACGTAAGAAAAGCGTCAGCACTCACTTTGACTAGTCGAAGACGTCGACCACGCGCCCGAGGATGTGGTGGCCATGTCTGTGGGAAAATTCGATGGCGGTAACCTGGAAAAGCGCTCCAAGTTGAAAATTTATCAAAATCTTTGAGGAGGGTGTGTTCGACGGTCGGTAGACAGGTAGTCTAAACGCGTCCGAAAATCTCGTTTTCTGTTTGGACCACAGTTCTCTGTAGTGACACCTATATTCTGAAAAAATTTAAAAAATAACCCTTTTTCGCGGTGGCGCCTAACTATAAGCACGAACGCTGTTAACTACAATGCAAAGTAGTACTGCACCAACGGTAGAACGGTCCGGACGACGGCCACGCGCTCACAAGTCACAACAGGCCGCGCACACGAGCTCGTCGGCGGTAGACGTCGGCAGCCGCCGCCGCGTCCCTTGACCCGTGTTCGATTGAGCGCCGAGGCGATCGCATCCGACCGTGGCCGAATGGATAATTCCCCCTTCCGCTGACTCTCATCAACAAAACGCACAACTTTTCCCGTTCGAATGCGATTTTCCTACGCCTCTGCTGGCACTTTAGTCACAGCCCGTGTTGTTATTACAAGTTATTGTAATATATTTTTTTTTTTAATTAATCAAAGTTTTATAGCAGAGTAGTTTGTCATCGTCAAAAGTTGCACCCCGAGAAAAATGTTCATTTTGAAAGCCCTCTTGCCGACCACTATTAATAAGCATATCTTTAGATTAATTTTGATGGTAATTTACACTATTAGTGTAACACTAAAAAATGAAATCATTACAGAAAATTACAGTTTTGAAGGAATATTTATATGAGTTTTGTAAAATATAGACTGTATAGTACCTATTGAGACAGATAATTTGGTCATATGTTAATAGTGAATAAAATACCCTCCCATTTATATTATTGAGACCATTGCAAAATGTAATAGTAAATTAGAAGTTGAACGTAATAATAATTTATTTATTAAAATAACAGACACAACTAATTTACAAAAATTATATAATCACAACTTAAATGTAATGTACTTGGTTTACCTAAAAAGAGTATAAAGTATAAAGAAGTTGTATAAAAATATAAAAATTTATTTGAATATACTATATCAATATTAACATATTTCAGCTGTGATCAGAAATAAAAATATTTTATGAATTTTGATTAGTTACATCATAATTTTAAATAATTTCAATAATTTTAATCATTTACATTTTTTCCATAAAAATAAATAAATAATCAACAATAAAATATACATTAACCATTAACCCAAGATGTAATGACCAAAATATAATATATACATAAATACATTTGAATATTTTGAATGCTAAGGAGTTAGATTCTAGTCATAAATTCATAATATTATAGAAAAATTAATAGGCAGGTCGTGACTTTGTGGGTCAAGGGTGCACCCAAGAGGGGGGCTAACGGGCTTTAGCCCCCTCCTCCAAAATGGCTAGCCCCAAAAATTTTGGTAATTTGATTTGGTATATTGATTTTAAATTATTATATAAAAAATTATCAACTAACAAAATTGAAACATTAGGTATAACATAATATTATATATTTATACCTGTCATTTCCGGGCCCCGGGAGATACCTGTTTATATTATTATAAATACTATTAATATTTAAAAATGATTTGAATTTAGCCCCTCCTCCCAAAAATATAAAAATATATCCTGGGTGCACCCCTGCGTGAGGTATATGCATAACTTAATTTAATTTAATAATAATTGGCACTTTTATAATATAAGATATATAAATCAAAATATAATTAATTTCACTAAAACATATATTTAATAACATACTGAACAGTGGACAGGGAAGTTTTCAGCCCAGTATTTTACAATGATATACCAATAGTAATAACTATAATAATCAATAAGTAATATAGTTAAATATTCAACAACTTCCCCTCCCCAAGCTAAAACATTGATCCAGCTCAGTACATTACAGAACACTTGCATATTATGGCCAGTCCAGTCCTACCCTAGAATAAGACTACAACTACAAATAACTCTTTTATTTATAGTTAGTACCTATAATCATTGATTAAAAATGCTAGTATTTATAATCAATGTTATAACCAATTCAAACTTAGATTCAAAGCTGTAACTGGTGGGAGGGTCCAAGGGTGTGGACCCCCCCGAGTTTTTTTAGTTACAGCCTTACTAAGGTTCAAAACTTTTAAAAACATTTTTTTATTTTTAATATTTATTATTTGTAATTGTTTTAGTAAACAATAGGGTTTTTGTAAAAAGAGGCTCTTTCACATACACTCAATGAGAGTCTATTTTATATGTCAAATGTGATAAAATCAAAACAAAGGAATACATTAATGGACAAATTTATGCTTCTTTTTCATTAAAACCAACAAAATCCAAATCTAATATTAACATAATATTCAGTGATAGATAAGAACACTGAACAAAAATTAAATAAAAAACATGTAGGGGGTAAGGAAGTTCAATTGTCCTATATAATAGATATAAAATATAACTCCATTAAGTTTGGAATTTTTTTTTAATTTTTGATCACCCTATTTTCTTTTAATAGGTATTAGCATATTATTGGCACATGAAATTTTCTTGAAATTTTAATTATAACATTTTGATAAGTGAGCCAAAAATGATTAGGTACCATGCATAGTGCAAAGGCCAATATTGTTTTAATTTTTTTAATTATAAATACTAGTTTGAAGTATTTTTGAATTTTTTTCTTTTCATTTTTTTATGTTTTGAAGAATGGAGATTTTTGAGACATTTTTTTTTGATGATTTTTATTTTTGTTTTGGTTTCAGTTTCTTCTTTGATTGTCTAAAAAAAAAAAAATACAAAAATAGGAAATGACTTAATCATTTACTAAGGAAAGTAAAGTCCTGAAATGTGATAACCAGCTTAATTGGTTATATAAAAACCTTTTTAAATAAAATTGTTATTACCTGTTTATTATGATTAACATTTTCTGTAACATCCATATCTAATGTTTCTACTTCTAATACAGTACATTCTTTGGGCTTAACATTTTCGTGAACTTTGTCCATAGCATTTATTTTTGGATTAATTTCAATGTTGTTATCGATTGCCTTACTGTCCAACTAAAAATATTTATAATCATAATATGATGATTAGAAAAATATTACAGTTATAACTACTTATAACCCTTTTCTACTTAAAAACTTCATAAACTAGTAATTTAGATCTAGATTACCTTATTATTAGACTCTTTTTTAACACAATTATTAATGTCTGCATCAAAACTTTTTAATTTAAGTATAGGACTCTGACAAATTCTATTATTATGCAAATTGGTTGTTTTACTAGTATCTTGTATGTTACATTCATGGTTAACTGCTTTACTATTTATCTAAAATATTTATAATAATAAATAAATTCAGTAACATTATAGAATTATAAATTATTCATCTGATAAATCTTTAATAAAAATACATTTTTTTAAAACAAAAACATTTCAAATAAAATTCAATAAATCTCTAGGTAATTGTTTTTTTTACAAATTAATAGAGTTCCTCGGGGGTCAGTTACTCTTTTCTATATAACCATTAACATTATCACAAAGAACATCCCTTTTATTGTCCAATAGACCCTTTACGCAAATGATTTCAATATTTATTGCTAAAGAAACAGCATAGCAACAATTCAAATTCACTTACAATGAGTCATTAACAAACTAATCAAATAGACACAGCCATCAGGTTTCACCCTCTTCTCTGAAAAATCACAATGTATAGTTTTTACACATAGATAAAATCATAATCTACTAAACATAAAAATGAGTGAATAAAAAAATAATAAATAATAATATCAAAATACTTGTTATTAAATTACAAATGTTTCTGGGTTCAACATATTAATTTCTTGAAAAACCCTATTACTTCATGTCTTGGTGTCATACAAATTATATCCTATACATGATTTAGGTTCCATCATCGAGGTTTTAAACTCATCATGTTTTGAAAATATATATATATAAGTTTATTATCCAATAAAAACCTGATTAAATATCTTTTATTTGAGTATCTACACATAAATCATTAATAAACATATTTATATAATCTATAACTCAGGATTTTGCATGTAAATTAGTACTCATCACTTAAACCCGATTCTCAGTATTTTAACTTAGCTGATATATCTCTGCTCACCATGATAAGACTCAAATTGACATTACACCAGAACCAGACATAGAAATTTTACAAAATTAAGACAAAGTCAAAGCCTCAGTAATATGGAAAAACAAGGAATTTATTTATTAATTCTCCAGCTCTAGATTAGTTCAGTCTATAACAGCAGTCTATGTTCATAATAAAAGAACATCATCTCCAAGACACAATCATTTTCACAGATTCCCCTAAGCACTATCAATAATATTAAAAATTACGCATAATCCATTAGATACTATTATACTAACCAATATATTCGAAACAAAATTAAACTCTTTTGGATCCTTGGACATTGTAATATCTTAATAGAAAATGAACTTGCTGATCTAGCAACTAATCTAATTAACTCCATTATCATAGTTTTTACTAATCACCTCTTTCAGGGACATACAAATGCTAATAATAATTAAGTTCCAACTAAAATGGTGTCAGAAATGTACAATGTACTTCACAAAATTAAACACAACACCGACATTTTGATATTTTCTATTTAAATAATATCTATAAAATTTATTAAACTATAACTTATAATTGGACATACTAAAATCTCTCACAATTACTTAATAGCCATTTAAGAACCCCGATATACACAGCCTGCAATGAAGTCTATGTCAATACAAATCACATAATTGCAAAAAATAACTTATCAGTTATCGCCCTTAATTTTTATTTTCATTAACATAATCATACACTACGAATGTCAAGTATACCACTACACCAAACAACCTCGGTCAATCTCCAACATCATGAAATTTATTTTTACTGCCAAAATACGTACACAATATCTTTTTTTTATACAATTTTATATGTAAATACATAAGTTAATAAAAATAATTTATACACCTAATGGTTTGTGCTACTGAGTCTATAACAAAAATAAAAACAAATTTATAGTTACCATATTTTTATATTTGTGACCAGCATAGTGAATTAGAGTTTCTTCATCAAACCTTATTAATTGTACTCTACATTCTTTTAGTGAAATTTGAGATACATCATTTGACTTTATAGGAAATGTGAGATTTAAATTTTTTTCCTGTTGATTAGTTTGTGTTTCCACTAATTTATTTTTGGAATTAAATGAATCTTTATTATTAGTATGTTTACTAATATTATATTCCTAAAAATATTATATCTTCGATAAAATTAAAATAATAGTAATAAATAATTTTAAATTTATAATAGTCTGTTACAAAATCAATGAGAATACTACTAAATCAATTGTTATTACATAAAAAACTCAATATTTATTGATATTTAGGACAGAAGTTCATATTTACCTTCTTTAAAAAATATTGGTCTTCAATATTTTTGTCCATTTTTTCCAATAAAACACTGCATTTTTGTTGTAATCTGTTTTTTGTAAGTTCTGTTAAATTATTTATTCTATGGGGATCTTTAGAGTATTTGTTTGAATCATTTTCAGTTGTTTTAAATAACATACCATTAATCAAAATTGATTTAATTTTGTTATTTAATGATTCAATCATTTTATCATTGTACAAACATTGGGAATCTGATAAAAGTGAACAAGTGTTAACTAATATTTTTTCACATAATTCACCAAAGTTAATAAGACATTGTTCAATATTTTTTGTTTGTAATTTTTCATATCCATTTAACAATGATCCAATTTTTGAATTTAATAAACTATTTAAATTGAAGACTCTAATTTGATAAATATCTTCTTGAGTAAAATTTTCATTACATGTTGCCGATTTTATTATGAATTCACGTAAATTTTGTTTGTTTTCAGACTCTTCGCCATTTAACAAAAGCCTAGTACCTCTAAAATTATTATTAATTAATACATTTTATATTTATACAAATGTAGAAACTATATATATTTTTTTTAAATTAATTTGAACATGTTTAATTTTTAAAAATCTCATATTAAAATATTTTTGTATGCTGAATCAAATAAATACATTACATTATTGCTATTTGAAAAGTATAAATATTTATAGTTTAAGTTTAAATTAAATTAAAAAATAAAGTTTTTTTTTATGTGGCCCAAAGTTTTATTGTATATTTCTAAAATTTTAATAAGGTTCCAATGTACTTAAGAAGAATAGTTGGTTCTATACTGAACATATAATTATAATTTCAAGTATTTAGCCTTTACTTTATAAACAAATATATACATGTAATTTTACAAACATTTAAAATGGAAATAAATATTAGATAAAAATTAATTTATAGAAGTATATTTCAGTATATTTCTAATAAGTTATTTTCTAAATGTAAATCAAATGTTAAACATTTAAAAAACAAATTTTAATCCAACCATTGATTATAAATACTACTACTAGTATTTATAATTAATGATTCAACTAATGAATATTATGAATTTAATTATGTTTTAAAAAAATAAAGGAAATTTTAAAATTATTAAATAAAATTGAAACCTATCAAAACTTAGTATTATTATAAATTTAATAATAGTTGTTTTATAGTTAATAGATTGTTTATATCTATTATACTACTTGAACAATTTTCAGATCTGAACCTAATTACCATTTGACTATCCCATGCATCCACAGTTTTTAATTTACATTTTTTATTTTACTTAATAGCATAAAAATTATTATTTAAAATGTTTTTATTGTACTAAATTCATTGCCCAATACTCGCATACACATCTACCTATATGATTCTATTTTTGTATTAAAATACATTTGTTATAAAATAATACAAGATTTATAATTGATAATATTTATATTTTTTTCTACTTACAGTTCCAGTGAAAAACATTTCAAAACTGCAGCTGCTTGAGATCGAAGACTCCATAAAACACTTGATGAACAGCCTAAACAATGTTTTAAATTTTTTGAACGTTTTGGCTTTATGTAGTAACTATCCATACATCTCTAGAAAAGAAAAGAAAATTTAATATATTTTGTGCATACTAACAGTTATAAATTTATAATTATAAAACATTTTGTAGTTGATTAAGTCAATGTAATGTAGGGATACTGCTTTAAAGATCTAAGTACTATTGACGGATTAATATCAGTATTTTATTGAATATTGAAAGACATTTTGACATTATCATTTTACTATAAAGAAAAACAAACAATTATTTGTTGTTTTTTAAATAACAATTTTAATTAGTGTGTACTGTATAATCTATAAGGGTTGGTTTGTTATTATTTATCCATATCATATTTAACATAGGATATTAGGATGTAGCTTAACAAATTAATATGTACTTATGACATTTTGAACTAGTCATTTTTAAATTGAATTTGAATTGAATAATACTTTTTATAGTTTCTTTGCTTTTAGATGATAGTGTATTGAGCAACTAGGAGTGAAATTACACCTTTTAACATTTGTGTTACGACTAGAAACATTACATGAATAGTGCGGCAAAATCAATATTAAATTAAGTTTGTTTTTAAATATATCAGCTTCAATTAATCCAATAGTTGGGAAAAGTTTGATAATGAATAATAAACAATGATAACAATATAATTGTGGAATTATATGTTTGAATTTTGAGTAAAAATAATTTATAATTTTGAAGTATAGTATGTATTCTGTTTACATTTTACTGAGATATTCTGTGGACCAATGGAATGATATTATAAGCCAGTATTGGGATGTATATTCACCCTAGTATGGCGTTAAAACTTAAAATGCAACGTTTCATAAATTATAGTTTAGATTGATTTTTTAATTTTGAAAGCTTATACAATGTGTTTTGGATAGCTTAAAAAGTATCAGTTGTGAGCAAGTAAAGAGAAACAGACAATCGAATAACCAATTAAAAAAGTTTACCTTACACATGTAGCTATTACATATTTTACACGTCTTAAGTTTGGTTTTGAGTGAGCATAATATACATCCATTTTTTGAATCTGATAATTTTTCAAAACAATTCTGGAATAATAAACATAATTTTAAAGAACTAAAATTAATTTACTTTTATCATATTTTTAAAAATCATTTAACCAATTACAAATAACACAACTTTAAAAATAATTATAATAAAGTTTTGTTACAATAAAAATTATTAATAGTCAGGGACAATACATTGGGCAAGGATGGACAAGTGCCTCCCCCCCCAAACATTTGATTTTTCCCCTCCATTGACCCACTACAATTTAATGTTAAAAATATGTAAATACTTAAATAAAGAAATTGTAAATCATTATTAATATATAAAATTATATTAATTACTTTAAAGAGTTTTTAGACTTAAGTTATATTATTTTAAGTTTGACTGTTATATACAAATTAAATATGCTTTTTTTGCACTTTTAGAAATAAAAATACCTAATATAGTTAATACTAACTGCACACTTTCTAAAATATCATACATTAAAAAATAAAAAAGTTATGTATTGTGCTTGTTACATATAAATAAAAGAAAATAAATGAAATTTGAAATTTTACTGTATAACATTTGTAACAATAATAATATAGTAGGTATATTTTTTGATTATTAAATTAGAAATTAAAACTATAAAATATTATATCCAAAATATTTTTAATTTCAGCAATACTTTCCTGAAAATATGGTATAAACAAATTAATGGGTGATCGAGTAGCCATATATAAGTGCTCCTCCCAAAAAAAAAATATCTGGCCCTGCCACTATTAATACTGCTGTTTATTGTTTGATATAAACTTTTAAAATTCTAAATCTTGACATAAATTATAATTTATATTTTATAAATCTGAATAAAATATTTTAAAGTACTTACTAAATATTAATGAACATTAATTATAGGTAGATAATTAAATTCATTGTAGAAACACTTACTTTACAACAAAGACATAAAAATTTTTTATGAAGCATAATTTTTTTATTCATGATGATATTCTGTTTTAAGTCTGAATT
Organism: Rhopalosiphum maidis; assembly: GCF_003676215.2. Classification (NCBI taxonomy): domain Eukaryota; kingdom Metazoa; phylum Arthropoda; class Insecta; order Hemiptera; family Aphididae; genus Rhopalosiphum; species Rhopalosiphum maidis. The sequence continues at coordinate 48,723,563 of NC_040878.1, forward strand.
ACAAATAGAACACCAAATAATACTATTTAATACATCTTGAGCATCTGATAAATAGGACAAAAATTGTAAATAGTATTATTAAATTACATTATACTTCAATTTTTTTAATACTTACTTTTATAATGATTGTTTCTGTAATTTATTTCTAGATTATCGGGAAGTAGAGTATTGTTCATTTTGTTTTTATTTGCACTTCATATAATTTAAATATAATATAATCTAAGACAAAAAAAAATACATAAGTAGATTATCATTTTTTATTTTAAATTCACACTATAGTATCGTCAACCAAAATGATGAATTGGTTTTGAAAGTAAACCTTTCTGATTCTGATTTTAAATTTATATTAGCAAATTAAAAAAAACTTAAATTGTTTAAAGGCTTTTTTGTAGACTGTATTTAATGTTTTTAACTCTAGTGCTAGCTTATGAAAATTTTGATTGTCTTTAAAAAAATCATAATATTACAGCATAGTAAAAATTTATATTTATAATAAAGAATGTACATTTTGATTTAGTCTTTAGTGTTTAATTTTTTTCTAATAAAATCACAGGGTTCATTTGTATAAGAATAGATTAATAGAGTACCTATCAATCTGTTTTGGTTGATTTATTAAATATAAATCTATTACCTATATATAGATGTAATATAAAGTGGAATTACCTATATATGTTAAATCTATAAAAATAATAGATATTGTATGTGTGCTAAATCCCACCAAAAGAATTCTTTATAATAAACATAAATTTTTCAGTTTTTCTATGTAACCAATGATAGAAATGTAACACTGAAAATTAAGAACAATAGTAAGTAAGTACATGAAAATCATAAAAAATAATTTAACAATGAACAAATTATTAATTAATGTGTGTATGAAAGATATATTATTTGTCCATGGATGATCTACACAACTACACTTTAGATTTGTATAAATACATATGTCATGAAAATCTCATTCTTATGTAAAAGATTTTCATGAGAACTTACTAAAATAGGTAAGTCGGTAAGAACATTTTTTTATACATCTCAATTTATCAATTTATTTTTTTGGTGATATCATAGAATATTCTGATTTCTGATCACAGCACAGATATATATATATATATATAATTAATATGTGTCACAGGATGATAATATTTACCATGTTTGTTTTCATCGGTGTGATAAGTGATAAAAAACTAATTGATAAGCAAAAGGAAAGTAGGCAACGTATTTACTATTTACACAGAATATTGTGTAATATTAATTTATTCTGTGGTAGGTACCTATTTACTATATAGTGTTAAACTGTTGTATATTCGTTTATAAATAATATCAATATTATATCATTATTCGATTAATATTGATGCGGCTCTTTATGTGAGCATAATGCATATTGCGAATTGTAAAATTCAAATTGTAATTTTCAGTTTTAGTTCCACGAGTAACATTATGTAAACGCTCTGAACAACAATAGAAATTTAGAACTTAAGAATTACATATTTTAGTAAAAATGTTAAGTTTGTTAAGACTATATATTTTCACCGAAGATCATCTGAAAGACAATCACACTACATAAAATGCACTTGTATAATGTGCGTGCAACGAATGTGGCCCTTGGAAACGGAAAGGCGGGAAAAGGCATTCCTATTTACCAATTAAGTAATGTAATTTATTGGAAACTGACAACGTACCTATTTTACCATCATTAAAAGTGAGGTGCGACAATAGGAACAATGTGAATGCAAGTATTAGTGGTAGGCTATTCCTAGAAAAAACTGCACACTTGAATAAACAGTCATGGCTAATGTTCAGGCAGTGACCGTCAGAAATATGGCCCGCCACCGATATTTAGTCTACTTGATCATATGGCTGTGCATTCTTTTCCCAGGTGACATTCTAACAGTCTGCTAGTTGATTTTGCATCTAAACTTAAAACTGTTTTAACTGTTTCAGTGTTGTATTTCAAGATTTCTGATCGCCCTGTTCCTGATAATAAGACTGTAAACACGTCCAAAAACTCTGCACTCAAGTATAAAAGACCAGTGTCCAAAATCGATTACAGTGAACTCACTGGAGTGTGTAATCCTCCCCACATGATTGAACGTGGCGATGAAGGAGATATTGGTATTTATATAGATTTAGAAACAATGTATATTACACAATGGCTTATTTAACTGTTTTAATATATATGTTTATAGGCTTGCTAAACAATAGCCTTACAATTCAAGGAGTAATAATACTGACTAGACATGGAGATCGTGGGCCAATGAATCATGTTCGGAACATAGCTGATATAGACTGCAGCATGGAACCTGATCAGGAGTTTAATGGTTATACAAAATTTTTACAAAACATATTCTTCAACATGTCATTACAGTTTTTAGGTCCCTTTCATGGGTACCCGTTATATCCACCACAAAACAATTGTTCAATAAGTCAACTCACCCCAATTGGTGTGTCCCAAATGCTTAAGCTTGGACAAACCTTACGTTCCGTTTATCACCCTTTGCTTAGTGTTTCTAATTCTGATGACATAATAATATATAGTACCAAGTATAGACGTACATTCCAAAGTGCATTGGCGTTTATGTATGCAATTCTGTCACCTGATGTATTATCCAAAGTCACATTCAAAGAAAGTGATAGTTACAGTTATTGTTTTGATCATTGTGCTTGTTTTAATGTCAATAATTTGCAAATGAAAATAAAACAGTCATCTGCAAAACGGTTAAAGAGTCGGAGAGTAGTAGAAAAAATGCTCAAGCGCATACATAATATAGTACATCTGATGTCCAGTAGTGTACGGGTAGACCCTTACTTACTAAGAGATTCTATTATGACATATGTGTGCCATGGAGCACCGTTGCCTTGCTATCAGGATGATTGTATAACACATGACAATGTTAAACAGCTTTTCAACTACATAGACTGGGACTTAGAACGTTATGCTAAACATGGGCTGTTGAGAAAATATGGACTTTTAAAGTCATATGGTTTTGCATTGAATATTGCAATGAATTTGTTGAAAATGGTATCTGAAAGTAAACCTCGTTTGGTTTTATATTCAGGTCATGACTTGACCGCTCAGTACCTATTAGCTGCCTTTGGAGTTCTCAATGCCCAAACCATGTCACCGCACTATGCTTCTCGCCTAGTGTTCGAGGTGTATCGAAACAACACGGTTGACACTACTTATCCTGGCAGAGACTTTTACTTTAGAGTTATTTTCAATGGCAAAGATGTGACCCAATCAGTAGCTTTCTGTAAAAACCATGCAGGTAGCTGGACAGACTCATCAATTTATCTGTGCCCAATAGAGTATGCTATTAGGTTCATACATGACGATTATTTTACCACTTTCAATGCTTCTAACTACAAAGAAGCATGTGGCACTCGTTCTTGATTTGTAAACCACATATTATGTCCTTATTTTACTAAAAAAAAACACTAAGCTATGACATTATTTTATAAGCCTTTTTATTGTTGAAATGAAATGATAAATATTAAATAAATATTGTTTTTTGTTACCTACTATTATGTGATCTTTAATAATTTTATTCAATCTGCTATTACGTAGAGTACTAATTGAAAAAAATATTAATCTGTGAAATACATATCAGAACCTTATTATGTATGATAATTATATGCATAATACATTTAATTGTATAGTTTTATAGTGTATTAGTGTAATTATAACAGTTACAAATTACTAAAATTATCTATAATAATACCTATATGTAATTTAGCTGCATTAAAATATTCCATTGTATAAATATGTTATTATTATTAATTCTAGTCACACTTGTCTTTCTATTAATTTTTTTCTTTATTGATCTATATTTTAATTTTTAATATTAATGTAGTGTTGTACCAAATTACTATTTTTTGTTATACCTTTTTATTTATTGGACATAGATTTATTAGAATGTTTATCACAAAGACATTAGTTTTTTTTAGTTTATGTAACAGATATGATGAGTATTACTGGTAAATATATTTATATATATTATTTAAATTATATTTTTGTATAGACAATAAATTATTAATTTATTATAATATATATTATACCTACAATTATTACTCATTAATCACAATTTAACAGGGTTGTAAAGAACACTTATATGTATCAAATGTGTTTGAGTAAATACTTGAATACATTAAGAAAAAGTATAAAGGAGTTTTCATAAAAATTCAAAATTTCAATGATGGTGAAGAGAAAGGACATGACACGTAGAATTATTCAATCTTGGTGGTTGCGGTTGATTGGAGAAAAGTTCAGGGGCAGTAATGCAGCATAATATGCTGCTCTTAGGGCATACATATGGCAAACTCTATAAGGATCATTCACTATGCACATTTACACGACTTGCCTGAAATTACTTAGAATCCTTTAAACCGGTCGGTATTGAATTTCTTATAAAATATAATATAAATATTTAAAATTTTCAATCTTAATAGCTAAGAATTATAAATATAATAAAGTTACTATCATAAGTTGCTATTAGTGTTATAATTCAAAAATATTATTCGTGAGAACTTGACATTTTTACATATAGAATTATATTATATTATTACTATACCAAATAAAATTTTGAAAATATTCATATTAATTTTAAGCTATTGCTTATTTATACGATATTACTAATAGTAAAATTAAATGTAATATAAATTTCTCCTTGTATAATAAATCGTAAATAATTACCCTATCAAAAATTTCAATTGTTTATAAATAGCTTAAAAAAAGTCAAATTATTTTGAAAATTTAATCGTAAGTAGATAACGCTAATATAAACATTTGGTTAAAATTTCAAGTATTTACAATACTTCATTTTTGAGTTACAGCAAAATAAAAAAATCGATTTTGTCGAAAACTGGTTATGCGTAAAAATTCCCGTTTTCCGTTACTTTTTTAGGGTTTTTTCTGACGCTTTTGAAAACTACTGAACATTTTTTACTCTTGACACCCCCCTTCAAAGTACCAACTATAAATTCATTTTCCTTTTCAAAGATGGGATGAAGTCAAAAATCAAAGTACTATTATTACTACCCCAAAACGTAATGACTGACACAAAAACAACATACATCATTGTAAAATCAATACATTCATCTACTCGGTTTAGAATCTAAAAATCATGTTTTACAATTTACAGTACAAAAATCCGGTTCCTTGTTCAAAATAATTTCAAGTTCTTTTTTTATCAATTATAACAATAAAACAAAATTTTAATCTTGTTAAAAACTGGTAATGCATACATTCCCGTTTACCACTAGTTTTTATTAATTTTTCTTGGATATAATTTTTTAAAAAAATATTTATTTTAAACTTTTGACCACTGAAATTATCAAATAAATACTATTTTCTACCTCAATATTTAGATTGAAACATACGAAAAAACAGATATTAGTAAAACTTAGTTATAATACGTTTGACGCTCCATCTAAAATCTAAGATATTAAAATTAAAAATAAATAAATAACTAGGTAAATATAATAATTTATTCAAATTTAATAATACATGACATTATAGAAATATTTATGTTCGGTTCCTAATTTTTCTGTTAAAGTGTTGGTTAGATAATTTAATTTAAGGTCATTCAGCTTACTTTACTTATAATATAGTCATTCACGTTCACTTCTATAACCATCACTCATCATGCATAACAAATATTTATAAATAACGAAATTGTATTCATATTAATTTAAGACTTAAAGTGTAGCCGGTGTAGGTATCTAATACCTATACTTTAGTACTGTACGCCTTATTGCTGCGTTACGTAGGTTATTCAGAAAGATTCACTAAGCATGCTTATTTCCGTTATTTCCGTCAATAATGAATACATTTAAATTCCTATTCATAGAATTTCAAGTGTACTTAAATACTTTATTTTTATATAATTAAATTTGTATGCCATTAGAAGTATTCTATATTTTTGCATGCTGCAAAATGTCTTTTATTAAATATGAATCGCGATTTTTACTCTACATTTTTAAGCTGATAATTTTCTTTGAAACTGTTCTTGTAATTACATTAAAAATCATATGAGTATATTCTGGGCTATTAAAATGTATACATTAAAAATTAAATACTCCCAAAGTTAACCTTTTTGTTGTACAAAAAAATTAAATATTATATTTAATGTTGAAATGTTGGATCTAGTAAATATTTATTATACGAGAAGATACTAGGAGGAAAATTTTTACAGATTAAAAAATGTTGATAGATAATTTATAATAATAATAATTAATAGGTACTAAAATATACGAATCATCATAACCTTCACATTTTTTATTTTTAGTAGGTACACAAAGTTAAATAACTTAATTATATACCCAAGGAATATTAACTAAGACATTTGAACATTCTTTTCCGAAACTTTAAAAATAGTTTGTGTTGAAATTTTATCCGTGTTATAATTACCAAGTAAAGAGCAAAGCTTATACATTATGTAGATCCAATAAAATATACAGTCGTAATAATAACAATTGACAGGTGAAAAAATGACCACATTAAATAATCCATTCGTTATATTTGCACGTTGTAATAATGAATAATATTATCAATCCTTAGCCAAAGGCGTTTCAGCATTATTATTAGGAATATAATTTTTATACTTCTAAATATATAATTATTTAACATACTAGCTATTATTGTTTATATTTTGTTTCATAATAATTTTAAATTGATTCATTGCCTAACGAAAATATTTTCTACCTACTATAATAATGACCAGACCATGATTACAACAGCGTTTATAATGTATAATATAGGTACTCGTATACATATGTTTTATGGATTAATTAAATAAAATAATTGCACACTATTTTTATAGATGTTTAATGTGTACAATTAAAACAAACCTTCATTATTAGTTTGATAGGTACTTAAAAACATAACATGTCGTCTTCACGAAATACGTTTAAATAGAACATAAAAGTAACGCGCATATAATAAATAATTTTTACTAGTGTGCAGGTGTAATTTTACAAAATAAAATGCAAGTACAAAATTGTAGATATTATCATTAACTTGTTAGATAAGTCCTGCAATTACGATCAGTACAATTTAACATAATATGTTATCTTTATGTATTCATATTTATGTTAAATAAAGGAGTAGCTGGGAAAAACATATTTTAATCTTAAAAACACATAGAATCTAAAATACATACAATTATTTTCAACAAGTTCATAAGAGCGAAAGCTACACAAACACAATTATTAAAAATTTAAATATTAAAAATTTATTATGTGAAAGATAGACAGAGAAAACAAATCGACGCTTCCAGGGAAGAAGGTCGTAAATGAAATTTTGGTCGAAAATGAGTTAATAGAATTTTAGCGTAAACGCCACAATTCTCTATCGATACGATTTTTTCACGAATTACTATCGATTTTTAAATATTTTGCATAAACGCCATTAATTATCGGGTGTGTAGTTATATTCGGCGTAAATGACTTTTATCAAGCGCAAACGACTATTAAATATGTCGTTTACGCTTTTTTTCTTATACCCGTCGATATGATGTTGTGAAATTATCTTGAGAAATAATGGGCATAAGCCCCATATTATCGTTAATAAGCTAATTTCTACCGTAATTATCAGTAAATTTTATAGTTTTAAGTAGAATACACTAGAAACATGATCAATTAATAGATTGATACATGAATTATACTTGTAAGTGATATTCCTATAGAATAGGACATATGTATTTTTATTTTGGCTTTCCTGTAAAATTACGAAAATGTCGTTTACGACCTTCTTCCCTGGAAGCGTCGAAATGTTGGTGTAGCGACCCTTTAAGGCTATATATTATTTATCCGGCTGGATTTACAGCTATGTCATCTGTCGTATCGCACCGTGTCCAAAAGTTGAGCTTAGCACAACTCACAGTAGATCATGGTTAGTGAAAGATACTATGATGATTACAACGGCTAATCAGAATGCGATACAAGGAACACGTCACAATAGACAACGTAGCGAAAAATCGGCTTAATAGTTATAGTTAACGGTAATACATTTTTTTCATGTCATTGTGAATTTTTTAACAAGTAAATAAAGCACTATATTAAAATTCATAATGTATTATATTATTTATTTATAATTTCAAACAAATACAATTTTATATTAAATTGCTTAGGCACAAGATACCATAGTTTATGATCTATACATTATCGTTAACAAATTATAAGCTATTAAGTTTCCATTTGTTTTCTGGTAAAGTTTTAAAACATTTGAATAATTATTTGACTTTTTTTAATTACAAGTATCGTCGTAATTTTTAATGATATTGCTTGTATTTTCAAATGTGTTCTTATACCATATCTATGCTATTAAGTCGTGCTAACCATGTACATTAAGTTAGGTATGACAACTGGTAATTACAAATCGTCTAAAAAAAATAATCATTAATAAATATATTTATATCATCATATCGATAAGTAATTATTACTTATATCATTTTTCGTTAATAGACGTAATAAAAAAAATAAAAAAAATCATAAAAATTAATTATGTATCTTTTACAAGTTATGTGAATGCGTGATCATTTAAATACATTTTCTACAGTTACTAAAACGACTGAGCTAGATTAGTTTTTTAAAACAGCATAATATAACCACAATAAAGTTGATTTTCATTCAGTTCTTATTAAACTTTTAGTTATAAAATTGGACAGGTACATAAAGTACAGTCAACAACATTTCACGGTAAATATTTATATTTTTATTTAGAAGTATAGGTATGTGATATATTTAAGATACCTACAGAATAAAATATCAGTTAAAATCCACATTGATATTATATTGTATGTACTCGTATATATACTATGATATGCATGTAAGTATATTGTGTATTTAGGTCCGAGAGTGAAATTTTTCACTAAGTGGTTCTTGAATATTATGACCAAGTAGTAAAATTTACTATCACACAATATTAAACATTTTTGCATTTTTTGTTAGCAGAAATGAACGGGTTTCGTTTAACAGTATTGTTTTCGATTACAACGATAATATTATTATCGAATTCAGTTGTATCTCGACTAATTCCTATTAAAAATGCATGGAAAGTATCGGATAACACGATATTAGAATGCAAAGTGTTTAATGGTGCTATATCAAAATGCCACGTGAAATATGAGCCGGCTAATATATATAAATTCACTCGTAACACACTTCCCGCGAGTAGTTTCAAACCAACAACGACATCAATAACGACACTGATGCCCAGTAAAGAACAATTCAATCGCGGAGGTTGGAGGTACAAACGACCACACAGTCCACGCGATAGAGAGGACCGTCGTAATAGACATCACAATTATCCAAAACCTAAAGAGAGGATACAACCAACACCACCGAGAACAAATTATAATATTGTATACTGCGAATGTTCTGATTTCTTTTGTAAACTTGATAAATTTATAGGATCGCATTTAAATGAATGCAACAAACATAAAAACGGTATTCTTCAAAATATACCCGGTGCTGTAAAATATGGAGTCGGTAAACTGGTGAACGGAGTGGCTGCAGTAGGGAAAAGTTTGTTAAAAACCGTAAATACCGCAGTTGACTCTATCGCAAAAGGCGCAAAAGTTGTAATAAGAGGTGCTTATGAAGTAGGTAAAACATTATTCAAAGGATTTTCTAAAGCAACTAAAGCTGTAACGTCAGTAATAGGTAATCTAGGTAAAAAAATTTTTGGTTGGCTGTAATTTGTTTAAATTATATTAATTCTAATTGACAAAAACTGAAGTCAAAAATTCTTTGTACCATAATATGTAATATAATCTAATTAGATAAAAGTAGGTAAATATTTTCACGACTAAAAAAAATCATTAGTTTTTTTTGTAAGCATGAACAGTTTTCATTGTTTCTTATTTTTTTTTTATAGTAAGTCAACGAGTTTAGATACAAATAGCCTTATTAAAAATGTCTATGGACAACTGTGGTAGTGTTGTATATACATTTATACAACACTTTTTATTGCACAAACAATCACAAAATATTTAATAAATCAATAGACATAGTGATTTAATGGTATTTTTTTTATAAATGATGTAGTGGCCCATGATTATTCCATTATTTAAGTGAAGTATTAAACGAATCAAATTTTTTATGTAACTTAATAGCTAGTACAGGTGATTTTATTATAAAACACATATGCAAATTATGTATGTATTTTAAAATTAAGTAATATTTATAAAAATAATACTTATATTTAATTCGAATCAAATTGAAATGAAACCTATATTGTTTTGTATAAATAAGTATGTAGGACATAAGTATTATACATTTATATTCTGTGAATAATTATTTATATCTTTTATTATTTGAGTATATTAAACATATTTTTCCTTTGGAATTTTTTTTATAAACATTATTACTAAATGGAAAATTCCTACCTTGTTAATATTTTTAATTTAAATTTGTATTTTATTTATTTTTATTCTTTATAAATATATTGATGTTCACGATTATTATTCATACATATATATGTTTTGAAAATTAAAAAATATTTTAATAATACAAAAGTAATTAGGTTATTTCATTCCAAAAGTATATTAAAAGTAATAATATACTAACTATTATAAATAAAAATATTATATTAATTATGTATTTATTCCTAATCCTCTACATATTTTAAGTTAAATTAAATTTGATTATGTTAGTAGATGAAAAAAAATCAGTGTAATATATGAGTTCAAAGGCTTGAACCAATTTTATAACAAGGAATTTTAGAAAATGACGATTAACAATCAATTTTTAAGTAAAAAAAGATTGATTTGAATTATTCGATGGAGAACACTATACATTCACTGATTATAGAATATATGAGATATTATATTCTACCTGTAGCTTCATATAATGATTTGATTATTGGTTATGTAAATGAAAGTTTTGAATATGAAATATTTGAAAAAATAATTATCAAAAATAACAAATAACAATATAGATTTTAATAGATGCACTTTCTAATACAATTTAAATAAAACAACTTTAAAAACTTTTTTTTTACATTTAATAAAATATTTAAAATTATTCAAGTTACTATTTTTTAATCTCTATAGTATAAGTATTGTATTAAACAACATTGTTCGATCTTGACGTCAATAACCAAATATATTGGACATTGACATTGAATGTATTTTATACTATTAAAATTAAAAATCAAATGATGCATTGTTGTAAACATTTATATTATACATCCAACTCTGTATTTGACTGCAGTTTATGTAAGTACTATCATTTTTTAAATTACTAATTAATAATTAATAATATGATATACCATATATACAACACACCCAACACGGGGTGTTGAATTTCATAAAAAATAAATTTTAAATAATTTTAAGGAATTACAAACAACATTTTGGAACATTTTTTATTATTTTACTATTTTTATCGTTAAATTTTTCAAGATTTTACTTTTTTGAATGATAGAATACATCTTTAATTATGGGTCTCACGGAGATCTAACAAATGAAAAAAATGAAATAACTTTTGTTCTAATTAATATTTTCATAAAATTTCTTTTAAATATAAGTCATAGGCACTTGCGCTACATTTTTATTTTTTATTTTTTAATACAGAAAATAAAAAACTAAAAAATTTTAAAATAGCTAATTTATAAATCTGACTTAAAAAAAAATTTAGATGGTAAAAACATTTTTTTTTAAAAATTCAGTGGCTAATTTTTTACAATTTTTTTAAATATCAATATTCTCATTAGGTAAATTACAATCAAGTTATGTTAGAAACATTATAATTTAAAAAAATTAAATTTTTTTTTAAAATATTTTATATAAATATTCTTAAATAGATGCATGTTAAAATCTATTTTTTTTTATTGTTCTACATAAACTAGATCATAATTTACTTAAGTAACAAGAATATTGATATTTAAAAAAATTGTGAAAAATCAGCCACTGGACTTAAATAAATGTTTTTATTTTATTTTTATTTTTGTTGCCATCTAAATTTTTTTTTTAATTAAATTCACAAATTGGCTATTTTCAAATATTTTGGAAAAAATTTTATGAGTTTTTTAGTTTTTTATTTTCAGTATGAAAAAATAAAAATAAAAAATGTAGCGCAAATGTCTATGAATTATATTTAAAAATTTTTTTTTAAAAATATAGATTAGAACAAAAGTTATTTTATTTATCAGATCTTCGTGAGACACCCGTATATTCCGAAGTCGAATATTACTTATATTGTACTATGTATAAAAATCAGATTTCAAAAAAATAATTTATTAGTTAAGTATTAGGATTTAAAATGTAAATGGATTTAATAGTGGACCAATATATTAGAGTCAATTTATCTATTATTATATTTAAAGGTAAGAGTATTGTCTAGGAAATGTTATTTGCTTTTATTGATATTATAATTTTAAAGTGAGTTATGAACATTTTAAAGTTGTAATATTTTACATAGTTATAATTCGCTTTAAAATGATAATATAAATTACAATATAGGACATGTTCTATATAATATTCTTATCTTTAAATTTAATAATAGTTAATCGCTATATAAAATATTAAATCAGACATTATAAAAAGTTTAGAATATGATGGAATAATCAATGAGTATAATTTCTTTAAAACTCGTAAAAAAACAATGTAAATTGTAAAAATTTATTGTTTTGTAATTTGTAGATAATAACTAAAACTACTTTATATCAATTGTGACTAATTTATAAAGATGATATAATGTTTAAAGTTTAAAATTTACTTTCTTTTTTTACTAACTTATTTAACTCCATGTGGAAGCAAGTCCTTTTAATTATTATGTATGAGATGGTGGACACTAGATATTCATAAATGATTAAAAATCATTTAATTGAATACTTAGAATTAAATCCATTCATATCACGTTTCACGCGCATTATTTTATGTTATTTTTTTTAGCTGATTAGATACCTACGCAAAATAAAATATAGCTGAATACTTATCATAACGTAGCTGTGCATATCAAATTTATTGTATACTATATTATAAATTAATTTTATTATATATCTCATTTCAGGTTTATTAACGGCATCATCGAATTCGATCACAAACTGTTTTTATTAAATTCGTTTTTCCCTGTTAAATTATACTCAATGAGTAAACGAATTTGGAATACTATTTTTGCTTTTTTTATCTCGTTTTTATTTTTTGTCAAATTTTTCTTTTTAAGATTCTATTAAAACCGTTTAGCGACTTATCTCATTACATAACAATCTTGTTCCATATGCCAGACATTATTACCTTTGTAGTGATGGTTACATCGCTTTATTATCTCAGTAACTTGGGGTATCGATTTTGTGAATTGAATAGATTATGGAAATGTTTCTTCTAGGTTTAATTGCTTTGCCAGGAGGACGGACAACTTCATAAATAACAATGTTAGTAGAACGTATAAGACTGTTGAACTTTCTAAATTGCTTAAATTGTTTAGTTTGGGCTATGGACCGGTCTTATTGGTATATTTTACATTTACTTTCGCACATGCTTGGATCGAAACATTTTTGTTTACAATAATATATAAGGATTTTATAGGTAATGATATTTTTCCATTTATACCTACAACACATTTTTAACATGATTTCAATCTTATACGTCAATTCGTGGGTCATTGAAGAGGTATGTATTTACTATTTTTAAATAACTAAATGATTAATAATTAACAGTTGGTATTTTTTTTATAATGCGCGAATACGTTATGTTAATTTAAATTTTTATACACGAAACAAATTAATTCGTAGATTTACTTGTATTACTATGATTAACAGTATGTACGAGATACAGTGTACCTAAATAGTATAATTATGCATTAATTATTAACATTATCTTAAAATTACTTGCATTATATTAAATTATTATGACTATATGTATATAATGACTACTGAGTACATATTATAAGTTAATTGTCACATGTAATTTACCATTATCGTTACTACTCCCTACTATTTTTTCTTAAACAATGTAATATATTTTTTAATATCAGTTCGACTGGTTCGTTATCTGCAGATCTTTGACATAATATTTGAAATTATGAATACGGTGTTCTAAAGTATTTTGTTTCCAATTAGATGTTAGCCCAATATCATTTAATTCTATTTTTGCGATATCGACACTTATTTCCTGTCACATTTTATCAATTAGCTTCCATATCGTAGGATGGTTATGCCCCACTACATGTTTGAATCTATTATTCCAGCTCTCAGAAATATAAACAATATCAAATACTATATATACATACGTATATAGTAATTGACAATGTTGATGTTCCTCATTTAATGTCGATTCGTGCACGTTCCATATATTCTCTGGTGGATACAACGCTTTAATTCAACGTATTATTTGAAAAAAATATAACTAAGCTCAATAAAACATTTTTTTGTCACACCTGCACCGAAAGTTTGGTTTTCGACCACAGTTGAAACGCTGGAAAGCAACTTTTTTCCGTCCAGCGGGCGGAAAAGAGGAAATCCCCAAAAGTGCCGGGCACGTATGTCTTTCATGAAATTGTTTTTTTAGAATAGTCTATTATTGCATAGATCTCTGCATAACCTTTTCTATGAACGCTGGGGCGTGACAAAAAATAGTATGTGTGGCTTACTTCCTGCCTTTGCCACACAATATACTATTGTTTAATAATTTTTTTAAGAACTAATTTTATTTTATTCTATATTTAAATAAATAACTCGGACTTTTTTTCCTAATATCGTAGATACTATATTTATAATCAATGCTATAATTTATGATTCTGATCCATATTTGCACACTATGACTCACAATGGTCAATGACGAGCTGAAGGATAGCTTGTCGACCTTGTTGTTACTATGAAATAAACCTTCCGATGTCGTTGTTTACAATTTGTCCAAGGAAAACGTCCAGTATAGGTAGTAGTATATACTTCAGTCTACATTTGAAGAATTATTGGATGATTTGACTTTTTGGATTTTTGTTAAATGTGAAGCGCTTTTCCTAACAGTAATATTAATTGAGAATAGATGATTAATATGATTAATTTACATAATCAGAGGCCTCAAACGTTTAGGCGGTTTAACTACTTATAAAAGTATAAAACAAGCACAGAACAAAATAAATCCTTGTTAAAATATTAAAATATAATTTTCTACTTACCGTAGGTACTACGACGTGTTATACATAAAAATAATCGTCTGTAGGAAAAAAAGACGTTAATTCCTATAATGTTAGAAATAAAAAAAACGTTGTAATCGATGTCTAATAACTTAACCTCGGACAAAAGTCGAATATAGTTCATTTGCAATTTTAAGTTTAGACGTCAAACACTAAACAAGAAGAACATATTAAAATATGTCTGCAGGCTACGAATCAGTAAACATCAATGAAATCGAACTCACTGTCTCACTGTTATTATCAATGAAGTCATCAATACCTAATAAATACCTAATAGTATTATTATCATTATGTATATGAATAAACTGAATATAATAGCATCGAATCCGAATAGCACTAATTGAGCACTAAATAATAATGGTGATATAGCGGAAAATAGTGCTCAAACTTTTCCGCTAACTTCGCGCACCTATTTCGTAGACCGAAGATACAGTATATGAGAAGCAGCGGGAATAGAATATGATGACGTTATGATAAGTCACTTCCACGTGTATATAAACTATGTACCAACGGGGACGGCGACAAAAGCGATCTCAATCAAATGGTGAACAGGTAATCGCTAATACAAAAAACATCACAACAGCTGTGGACGATGGTTTAATGAATACGAGACCGTTGCATGAATACAAAGGTGACGTCTAGACGAGTATTTATATTATTATATAATATATACTCGGATTTTGCGTTTGCGGGAGGCGACGGAACAACCTGTAGCGGACAACGTAAAAAAACCTACTTTGCCGCGGCACAAATGGACGCAGGAAATTTGTCGTCCCAATGTTCGACAGTGTGCGGTGTACGTGTCTCGACGTTTTTTGTGACGGACTTAACTCATATATTATGTATAGTATAGGTAATGCCACATCAGAATTCGACACGTACTTACACAATAATTAGTTACTATCAGTTTATATATAGTGAATGACATAGTACCGAAGTGTAAATTATGGTATTTTACAATAACGTAAACAGCGTGGAATTATACAAAGATATACAACGTCGCTGTCGCCTTTCGACGATACAATAGTTGACGAACCGACAACGTACGTAAAATTGTGGTTCTTAGCTGAAGCCGTCGCAGAAGACGACTGCAGCGATGCAGGATCGCGGGTACGAAAAAGAGGAGGCACTACGGAGTTTGGCGGTAAACCACCAACGCACCTTCTCCGGCACTCCGTCTTGTGACGAGTTCACGGGTATCGCACGGTCGGTTATTACCTAACGCATAAGACTCCCTCTGCATGGCGGCCAGCCGAACGACACGCGCCTTATACGATCACGCGGCTCGGCGGCGATGGTGACAGGGTGGCTTGCGGTACCGAAGTGGACAACGACGCTGCCTTAATGACACCAATAGCAGTTGTGGCAATTGTTACTGATGTACGAGAGCTCGACAATTAATCGTTACATAACAATGTGACCGACTGCTTAATTTTGGATACGAAACGTCATATATAACGGTATAGTTAGAGCGATGCACTGCATGCACTGCATTTGCACGTATAACAAATAGGTAACGGCAATCGGTAGAGAAGTTGGCGTGCAGCGATGGAACAATCCGGCGAAGAAGCCGGACAACAACGAAAAAAATATTAAAAACGTACCGAAGCATTTGACACCGAGTAGGTTGCCAAGAAGTGGTGGCAATAACAAACGCACGTCCATATAAAAACAGAGTTAGAGGACTTGGAGCAGGAGTGATGAGACACATGAATACATAAAAAAAATACGGTGACCGAAAAAGAAGCCGAACCAATATGCAAATGGTATAATTTTGCAAACGTACGAAACCACAATGTCGGTGTCGGAGACCGAGATATTGTAAAAGCATAAAAATTAAAAATAAATCAAATATTGTGTGACGTGGCATTACGTGGAAACTCACAACCAATGGTCAGCATGTCTTTGAGTGCTGCAGTGACGACGGTACTGAACGAGATCCATATATTGTACAATATATATCCCGTCTGTGACTGTGGTAACGATATATATTTATTTATTATACATATGAAAATATTGTAGTGACATCATTACATCGCTGACATGTCAGTTTTGCATCGGCATCGGCGTGCGCTCGGCATGCTGCATGTATATACATTATACGTATCAATCTGGCACTTCCCTCACCGTTCGGTTATTGGATTGGGAATGCCGTTGACCATCACGGCAACGCTGACCTGTGAAAAATTACCCCCGCCGTCATAACGTGCCACTATCACCATAATAATATTTGGATCTGTAATCAGGTGGAATCGATAACCGCTGTTACAACTAACTACCATGCCGCCAAAATCTTTGGGTGGCCGTCTGACCAATGGCATATCAGAGAGGTGCGTGGGAATCAGATCTACCCTCTTTGGCTTTTTTTTGGTTAAAATAGCCCGACGGTCGCATGTGCAAGCTACAATGTTCGCGGAAGCCGTTCGTGCGATTTAAACACTAAAAACCACGTAAATTCAGATTTTTACGGCGAAATAGTCAAAAAGTAACGAATTCCGAAAAAAAGTGACGAGCCGATAAAATAAAAAAAAATATAACGAAATTTTCGCGTTTTTTGTTAGTAAATTGATTCAGCAACACAACTGACGATGCGTGTAAAGTTTCGTAGTCCAACATCAACTCCTTCACCTCGAATAATTGATTACGACTATTTTTCAAAAAAGTGGTTTAAGCTGGATTTAAGTACTTAATATTTGGATTTTTGCAATTTTTTTGATTTAATAACATAGGCCGACGGTCGCATGTGCAAGCTACAACGTTCGCGGAAGCCGTTCGTGCGTTTTAAACACTAAAAACCACGTAAATTCAGATTTTTACGGCGAAATAGTCAAAAAGTACGAATTCCGAAAAAAGTGACGAGCCGATAGAATATAAAAAAAATATAACGGAATTTTCGCGTTTTATTGTTAGTAACTTGATTCAGCAACACAACTGACGATGCGTGTAAAGTTTCTTAGTCCAAAATCAAGCTCCTTCACCTCGAATAATTTGAATACGACTATTTTTCAAAAAAGTGGTTTTAGCTGGATTTAAGTACTTAATATTTGGATTTTTGCAATTTTTTAGATTTAATAACATAGGCCGACGGTCGCATGTGCAAGCTACAACGTTCGCGGAAGCCGTTCATGCGTTTTAAACACTAAAAACCACGTAAAATCAGATTTTTACGGCGAAATAATCAAAAGGTAACGAAATCCGAAAAAAAGTGACGAGCCGATAGAATAAAAAAAATATAACGGAATTTTCGCGTTTTTTTGTTCGTAAATTGATTCAGCCACACTACTGACGATGCGTGTAAAGTTTCGTAGTCCAAAATCAACTCCTTCACCTCGAATAATTGAATACGACTATTTTTCAAAAAAGTGGTTTTAGCTGGATTTAAGTACTTAATATTTGGATTTTTGCAATTTTTTTGATTTAATAACATAGGCCGACGGTCGCATGTGCAAGCTACAACGTTCGCGGAAGCCGTTCGTGCGTTTTAAACACTAAAAACCACGTAAAATCAGATTTTTACGGTGAAATAGTCAAAAAGTAACGAATGCCGTCAAAAAGTGACGAGCCGATAAAATAATAAAAATGTAACGAAGTTTTCGCGTTTTTTTGTTCGTAAATTGATTCACCCACACAACTGACGATGCGTGTAAAGTTTCGTAGTCCAAAATCAACTCCTTCACCTCGAATAATTGAATACGACTATTTTTCAAAAAAGTGGTTTTAGCTGGATTTAAGTACTTAATATTTGGATTTTTGCAATTTTTTTGATTTAATAACATAGGCCGACGGTCGCATGTGCAAGCTACAACGTTCGCGGAAGCCGTTCGTGCGTTTTAAACACTAAAAACCACGTAAAATCAGATTTTTACGGCGAAATAGTCAAAAAGTAACGAATTCCGAAAAAAAGTGACGAGCCGATAAAATAAAAAAAATATAACGGAATTGTCGCGTTTTTTTGTTCGTAAATTGATTCAGCCACACTACTGACGATGCGTGTAAAGTTTCGTAGTCTAAAATCAACTCCTTCACCTCGAATAATTGAATACGACTATTTTTCAAAAAAGTGGTTTTAGCTGGATTTAAGTACTTAGTATTTGGATTTTTGCAATTTTTTTGATTTAATAACATAGGCCGACGGTCGCATGTGCAAGCTACAACGTTCGCGGAAGCCGTTCGTGCGTTTTAAACACTAAAAACCACGTAAAATCAGATTTTTACGGTGAAATAGTCAAAAAGTAACGAATGCCGTCAAAAAGTGACGAGCCGATAAAATAAAAAAAATATAATGGAATTTTCGCGTTTTTTTGTTCGTAAATTGATTCAGCCACACTACTGACGATGCGTGTAAAGTTTCGTAGTCCAAAATCAACTCCTTCACCTCGAATAATTGAATACGACTATTTTTCAAAAAAGTGGTTTTAGCTGGATTTAAGTACTTAATATTTGGATTTTTGCAATTTTTTTGATTTAATAACATAGGCCGACGGTCGCATGTGCAAGCTACAACGTTCGCGGAAGCCGTTCGTGCGTTTTAAACACTAAAAACCACGTAAAATCAGATTTTTACGGCGAAATAGTCAAAAAGTAACGAATGCCGTCAAAAAGTGACGAGCCGATAAAATAATAAAAATGTAACGAAGTTTTCGCGTTTTTTTGTTCGTAAATTGATTCACCCACACAACTGACGATGCGTGTAAAGTTTCGTAGTCCAAAATCAACTCCTTCACCTCGAATAATTGAATACGACTATTTTTCAAAAAAGTGGTTTTAGCTGGATTTAAGTACTTAGTATTTGGATTTTTGCAATTTTTTTGATTTAATAACATAGGCCGACGGTCGCATGTGCAAGCTACAACGTTCGCGGAAGCCGTTCGTGCGTTTTAAACACTAAAAACCACGTAAAATCAGATTTTTACAGTGAAATAGTCAAAAAGTAACGAATGCCGTCAAAAAGTGACGAGCCGATAAAATAAAAAAAATATAATGGAATTTTCGCGTTTTTTTGTTCGTAAATTGATTCACCCACACAACTGACGATGCGTGTAAAGTTTCGTAGTCCAAAATCAACTCCTTCACCTCGAATAATTGAATACGACTATTTTTCAAAAAAGTGGTTTTAGCTGGATTTAAGTACTTAATATTTGGATTTTTGCAATTTTTTTGATTTAATAACATAGGCCGACGGTCGCATGTGCAAGCTACAACGTTCGCGGAAGCCGTTCGTGCGTTTTAAACACTAAAAACCACGTAAATCAGATTTTTACGGTGAAATAGTCAAAAAGTAACGAATGCCGTCAAAAAGTGACGAGCCGATAAAATAAAAAAAATATAATGGAATTTTCGCGTTTTTTTGTTCGTAAATTGATTCAGCCACACTACTGACGATGCGTGTAAAGTTTCGTAGTCCAAAATCAACTCCTTCACCTCGAATAATTGAATACGACTATTTTTCAAAAAAGTGGTTTTAGCTGGATTTAAGTACTTAATATTTGGATTTTTGCAATTTTTTTGATTTAATAACATAGGCCGACGGTCGCATGTGCAAGCTACAACGTTCGCGGAAGCCGTTCGTGCGTTTTAAACACTAAAAACCACGTAAAATCAGATTTTTACGGTGAAATAGTCAAAAAGTAACGAATGCCGTCAAAAAGTGACGAGCCGATAAAATAAAAAAAATATAACGGAATTTTCGCGTTTTATTGTTAGTAAATTGATTCAGCCACACTACTGACGATGCGTGTAAAGTTTCGTAGTCCAAAATCAACTCCTTCACCTCGAATAATTGAATACGACTATTTTTCAAAAAAGTGGTTTTAGCTGGATTTAAGTACTTAATATTTGGATTTTTGCAATTTTTTTGATTTAATAACATAGGCCGACGGTCGCATGTGCAAGCTACAACGTTCGCGGAAGCCGTTCGTGCGTTTTAAACACTAAAAACCACGTAAATTCAGATTTTTACGGCGAAATAGTCAAAAAGTAACGAATTCCGAAAAAAAGTGACGAGCCGATAGAATAAAAAAAATATAACGGAATTTTCGCGTTTTATTGTTAGTAAATTGATTCAGCAACACAACTGACGATGCGTGTAAAGTTTCGTAGTCTAAAATCAACTCCTTCACCTCGAATAATTGAATACGACTATTTTTCAAAAAAGTGGTTTTAGCTGGATTTAAGTACTTAGTATTTGGATTTTTGCAATTTTTTTGATTTAATAACATAGGCCGACGGTCGCATGTGCAAGCTACAACGTTCGCGGAAGCCGTTCGTGCGTTTTAAACACTAAAAACCACGTAAAATCAGATTTTTACGGTGAAATAGTCAAAAAGTAACGAATGCCGTCAAAAAGTGACGAGCCGATAAAATAAAAAAAATATAATGGAATTTTCGCGTTTTTTTGTTCGTAAATTGATTCAGCCACACTACTGACGATGCGTGTAAAGTTTCGTAGTCCAAAATCAACTCCTTCACCTCGAATAATTGAATACGACTATTTTTCAAAAAAGTGGTTTTAGCTGGATTTAAGTACTTAATATTTGGATTTTTGCAATTTTTTAGATTTAATAACATAGGCCGACGGTCGCATGTGCAAGCTACAACGTTCGCGGAAGCCGTTCGTGCGATTTAAACACTAAAAACTACGTAAAATCAGATTTTTACGGCGAAATAGTCAAAAAGTAACGAATTCCGAAAAAAAGTGACGAGCCGATAAAATAAAAAAAAATATAACGAAATTTTCGCGTTTTTTTGTACGTAAATTGATTCAGCCACACTACTGACGATGCGTGTAAAGTTTCGTAGTCCAAAATCAACTCCTTCACCTCGAATAATTGAATACGACTATTTTTCAAAAAAGTGGTTTTAGCTGGATTTAAGTACTTAATATTTGGATTTTTGCAATTTTTTTGATTTAATAGCATAGTCCGACGGTCGCATGTGCAAGCTACAACGTTCGCGGAAGCCGTTCGTGCGTTTTAAACACTAAAAACCACGTAAAATCAGATTTTTACGGCGAGATAGTCAAAAAGTAACGAATTCCGAAAAAAAGTGACGAGCCGATAAAATAAAAAAAATATAACGGAATTTTCGCGTTTTTTTGTTCGTAAATTGATTCAGCCACACTACTGACGATGCGTGTAAAGTTTCGTAGTCTAAAATCAACTCCTTCACCTCGAATAATTGAATACGACTATTTTTCAAAAAAGTGGTTTTAGCTGGATTTAAGTACTTAATATTTGGATTTTTGCAATTTTTTTGATTTAATAACATAGGCCGACGTTCGCATGTGCAAGCTACAACGTTCGCGGAAGCCGTTCGTGCGATTTATACACTAAAAAACACTTAAAACCAGATTTTTACGGCGAAATAGTCAAAAAGTAACGAATTCCGAAAAAAAGTGACGAGCCGATAAAATAAAAAAAATATAACGGAATTGTCGCGTTTTTTTGTTCGTAAATCGATTCAGCCACACTACTGACGATGCGTGTAATGTTTCGTAGTCTAAAATCAACTCCTTCACCTCGAATAATTGAATACGACTATTTTTCAAAAAAGTGGTTTTAGCTGGATTTAAGTACTTAGTATTTGGATTTTTGCAATTTTTTTGATTTAATAACATAGGCCGACGGTCGCATGTGCAAGCTACAATGTTCGCGGAAGCCGTTCGTGCGTTTTAAACACTAAAAACCACGTAAAATCAGATTTTTACGGTGAAATAGTCAAAAAGTAACGAATGCCGTCAAAAAGTGACGAGCCGATAAAATAAAAAAAATATAACGGAATTTTCGCGTTTTTTTGTTCGTTAATTGATTCAGCTACACTACTGACGATGCGTGTAAAGTTTCGTAGTCTAAAATCAACTCCTTCACCTTGAATAATTGAATACGACTATTTTTCATAAAAGTGGTTTTAGCTTGATTTAAGTACTTAATATTTGGATTTTTGCAATTTTTTTGATTTAATAACATAGGCCGACGTTCGCATGTGCAAGCTACAACGTTCGCGGAAGCCGTTCGTGCGATTTATACACTAAAAAACACTTAAAATCAGTTTTTTATTCTTATTCTGCAATTACCAAAACACAAAATTAAATTATAAAGTGGTATGAATCTTATGTATTTATAATTTATATATTAGTTATACTTTTACAAATTATCATTGAATATAAATAGTAAATTCTGGTATTTATAATCAATGGTATTTTCTTTCAACATTTTTTTTTTTAATAAATGTTTAGCTCTATATGCCTGTTATGGCGATGCTCCTTTTAAGTGTTAATTAAGATTATAATATTTAATAAGTATTGTTGTAGTAAATTTTTTTTTAAAATTAATTTACAGGTTATAATTATCTTAGGTACATAATTTATTTTTTTTAATAATAAATAATATTATTATTATTATAAAATGTACAATTATCATTATATTTTTTTCAATTTTTATGTTATCAATTTTATTCAATTTATTGTCCTTAAAACACTATTGTGTTCTCTTTTCATTCAAAAATTACTTTATCTCTTAGCTCATTTATTAGTATATTATTGTTTTATAAAAAAATGTATTCCATTTAGAAAATTATAAAAAAATATATTTTATGGACATATACACATAGTTTCTTCTTCCTATTAAATACTTGAATAAAACAATATTGAAAATGTCTGTTCGGATACTATACAAAACTGTAAATTATATATTAAAATATTATATTAAAGTTTTGTAGATATTTGATTCATAATAATTTTTAATTACTATTTATAATCAATGGCGGCTTGTAGTAGTTTAGCACAGAAGTGCTATGAAAAAATGTAATAACTAAAATACATCACACAAAAAATTAAAATGATAAAATAATAATACAAAATTAAATACGTCGTGTGTCGTTGTCGTCCGATTTGAGCGACAAAATTCACCGCACATCATAAGCTTCTATAGCCGCCGGGCCGTCGTGATGATATTATTATTATTCGTATATTACACCTATACTTTGTACGGGAAACCGGTATTTTTATGTGCGATTTACAATGTCGCACAAGCTGCAGTGTTGCATAGGCCTTTAGCTATCCATATACCCGTATGATAACATCGCGAGTTCGTTACGATATTCTAAGAAACTATGAAAATTATTTTAATAATAATTATATTTATATATAATATATGTTGTTAATTTGTTAATGTATAATATACTATGTACTAAAATATGTACCCATTTATTTGTACTATAAATTGTTAATTTCTGTACGGAGTGCGACCGCACCATCGCACATATGCACGAGCCGCCACTGATAATAGCACGTATTCGAAGATTAGAGAACTAACTGAACCTGTCGCGTCTTCGCTATATGGGAAGGTAGCACTCTGCACGGACTCGCTTTTATTTCCCCGCCCCGTTGTCACAACAGTTATCAAATTTTCCACTGTGTCTAGCCGTTGGTGGCGGTATTCATCGCCACTAAATATTATTGCCGTACGTCCATACAATTAAGGACACGCACGGACGCACAAAATCGATTTGTCGTCGAAGTGTTCAGCGAGGTAGGTATCTCGACGTTTTTTGTGTTGGACTTATCACATATATTATGTACGGTATAGCACGGTATAGGTAATGCCACGCCAGCATTCGACACGTACTTACACAATAATTAGTTACTATCAGTTTATATATAGTGAATGACATAGCACCGAAGTGTAAATTATGGTATTTTACGATAACGTAAACAGCGTGGAATTATACAAAGATATACAACGTCGCTGTCGTCTTTCGACGATACAATAGTTGACGAACCGACGACGTACGTAAAATTGTGGTTCTTAGTTGAAGCCGTCGCAGAAGACGACTGCAGCGATGCAGAATCGCGGGTACGAAAAAGAGGAGGCACTACGGAGTTTGGCGGTAAACCAACAACGCACCTTCTCCGGCACTCCGTCTTATGACGAGTTCACGGGTATCGCACGGTCGGTTATTACCTAACGCATAAGACTTCCTCTGCATGGCGGCCAGCCGAACGACACGCGCCTTATACGATCACGCGGCTCGGCGGCGACGGTGACACGGTGGCTTGCGGTACCGAAGTGGACAACGACGCTGCCTTAATGACACCAATAGCAGTTGTGGCAATTGTTACTGATGTACGAGAGCTCGACAATTAATCGTTACGTAACAATGTGACCGACTGCTTAATTTTGGATACGAAACGTCATATATAACGGTATAGTTAGAGCGATGCACTGCATGCACTGCATTTGCACGTATAACAAATAGGTAACGGCAATCGGTAGAGAAGTTGGCGTGCAGCGATGGAACAATCCGGCGAAGAAGCCGGACAACAACGATAAAAATATTAAAAACGTACCGAAGCATTTGACACCGAGTAGGTTGCCAAGAAGTGGTGGCAATCACGGACGCACGTCCATATAAAAACGGAGTTAGAGGACTTGGAGCAGGAGTGATGAGGCACATGAACACATAAAAAAAATACGGCGACCGATAAAGAAGCCGAACCAATACGCTAATGGTATAATTTTGCGATCGCACGAAACCACAGTGTCGGTGTCGGAGACGTCTCACCGAGATATTGTAAAAGCATAAAAATTAAAAATAAACCAAATATTGTGTGACGTGGCATTACGTGGAAACTCACAACCAATGGTCAGCATGTCTTTGAGTGCTGCAGTGACGACGGTACTGAACGAGATCCTTAATATATTATATCATATATATCCCTTACTTTGACTGTGGTGAGTGGTAACGATATATATATACTTATTTATTATATACCAAAATATTGTATTGACATGATTACATCACGTCATCACTGCATGACATCGTGCTGTCAGTTTTGCATCGGCATGCGCTCGGAACGCTGCATGTATATACATTATTATACATATCAATCTGGCGCTTGCCTCACCGTCCGGTAATTTGATTGGGATTGCCGTTGATCACAGTAACGCTGACCTGTGAAAAATTTCCGCCGCCGTTGTAACGTGCCACATCACCGTGATATTTGGTACTGTAATCGGGCGGCGTCGTTAACCACGCTTTTACAGCTAACCACCATGCCGCCAGTCTTTTAGGTGGGTGTATAACCAGTGGCGTATACAACGGGCGCGTGGGGGTCAGATCCCACTCATTGACTTTTTATTTTTTTTGTTTTTGCTTATATTATGCAGTATGTACTACAACGTAATATTTTGTGATATTATGATCTATCGGCTCCATTGAATTTTGACATTTGTATCAATGCTGAATACCATTATAAATTTATTTTATTTTATTTGTAGCAAAGTAATGTTTATTTAGTCGAAATGGTCAATGATGAGTGACGACTATGATTATACTTTATTATAGCTTATCTTATTATTTATAGGGACAATACTTTGTATATAATATGTATGTAGGCTCGATTAAAACGGCTACCTATGCTTCTTCCACTGTGAGTGTGTTTAAAATGTTATCAGATATATTATCGTTATTATGAAAAATGACTAGTGACATCATTATCGCTACAGGTCTAGTTCACTGCGTATACATAGTTCATAGTAGGTACCTACCATTCATTTATTTGAAATCTAATAAAGACACTTACGGGATTGTTGAAAATGTATTTGTTACAGAAACGGCTAAATAACCTAAAACTTATGCCAGTTTATAAAAATATTTAATTAAGTACAGCAGAATTTTAGACTAACTAGCAAAAAAAAAGAGATAACTAGAATTGTTAATTTAATTATTATTTATTTTATTTATACATAATGATATAGCATTTTATACATGGGCGGATAGACAAGTTTTTGCCTACCGGGAAATATTTATAAGGGCTTCATAGTATACATAATAAAAAATATATATAAAAAGGTATTTTTTTTTTATGTACAATTATTTACCTAAGCCTTAAGGTAGTCCAAACAACACTTTATTCTTATGTTTTTTTTGAATTTTTATGCTCACTTATATGAGTATAAACATGTTTCCAATCGATAAACCCTTCGAAAAATGAACCGGTTCCATCACCATAAAAGATAAAAATACAACAGAATGAAGCTTTATCTTTGAAACTATATAAGATACCCATTTACGATTCCCACCATCATTTCGATTAAAAGTTTTTGTTGGTGCAAAAGGAACAATAATCCTCATTCTTCGATTGAATATGATAGAATGACCGAAATTTTGAAAAATGTGCAAGTGTTGGTTTTTTTAAAATAGTTTTCAGATAATGCTAAAAAAAATAAGAAACTTAATAACTACAATATTAATTATTATCGTTAAACTATTGTGTATGAAAAATTGTACCACTATTGAGTTCATTCAATTGATATTCAGCTCATTTAAAATATGAATCATCACTATCATTTTCTTTGTCTGTGGTTAAAATATCTAAGAAAAGAAAATAGGAAGATTGTATAACTGTTGTTAGATTTAGCAAAAATCTAATTAAACGATTGAATCATCATTAAATATATGCACCTGATTTTTAGATGCTTTTAAAAGTTAAAAATTGTCTAAGTATTATACATTAATTTGTGGAGGTAAAAAATGTTTTATATCTTACTGTTTATAGTAGAGTGTTTATTTTATACAATAATTGTTCCATTATTGAGTTCATTCAATTGATTTTCAACTGATTTAGAATGTGATTGATCATTGTTATATTCTTTGTAAGTGGTTAAAATTTCTATCATGAAACTTTTTATGAACAAAATTGTAAAAATGTTGATACACACTAAAATAGTAGTTACATTTAACAGTACCTAAAGGTTATATTTGTAATTTGTATAAAGTAGTATATCATGGGACTGAGGTCAGGGAGGGGCCTCAACATTAAACATAGGCGAGGGCCTACCTTTCAGAAATTATGTCTACACCACTGCATATAACGTGCGTAGTGGACTTATACCGACTTAAGTAGTTTACTAATAATATTTATATTTTTCATGATAGTCATTATTCATACTTCATTTTCTATTGTATATTAATTTGCAATATGTTCACTATTTATCAGAAATAGATAAAAATAAATTAATATAATTTACAAATTTGCTTTATTTTGATATCACGGGTGCTACTGAAAAGTAAAAGTACATACGATGTCCAATAACGTTATGGGGCACTTAATTTATTTGTATATTGCATGAAAATATGACGCTAATACCATATTACCTATCACAATTCCATAGGTATAAATAGCGTTTAAGATTTGGAGGTGCTGAGCCGCTGAAGCCCTAGCTACTGAATGAAACATTTATGCAAGTAATCAACATCTAAAAAATGTTTTAATATCGTATAACATATACAGGTATACCATAACTGCGTACTTAATTACAATATTGACAGAAAATAAAACTTACTAAACATTTTTTTCAAATGTATACTATTTAATTTACTTATAATAGTATTGTCAAATTATATTTATAATTAGGGCCCGGAACTTGGAGACCTAAAAATCTTTCAAAAATGCACACAAAAAAGTATTAAAATTACTGAAAAACATCAAAAAATGACTTAAGAAATAACCCTAAAATACCAAAACAAATAACATTTGCAAAAATTACATTTTTTAATAATAAATCATCATTTTAAATCATTTATTTATTAATTATTATTTTATTCATCTAAACAATATAAATATTAATATATTGTATATATTAATATTTGTATATAATATTAAATATGTTTTTATTACTTAAACGATTAAATATTATGTGAATATTTTTAAACAATACATGTGTTACATTGAATTATCAAAGTGTATTTAATTTTAATATTTTTGTAAAGAAAAGATCGTCAATTGTCCGATAATAAAGTTTTGTAGGTAGAAATACTTCTTTCCACTTCCACAGATGTGATTGGTGCATACTTGAAAAAAATGATGGGCCTAAATTAAATTTAAAACGATAAAAAGAAATAATGTCAGTAATACAATATGTTGTACAATACGTTAGTTTTTCCAAGCATTTAGTTTGTCAAAATAATATATAAGAAAAATGTAAAAAATGTAAATATATCTAAAAAAATGTTCTAAAATTACTAAAAAATGACAGTTTAAACAAAAAATACCAAAAAATGGTTCCATTGAATTTTACATAACATAAGTCACATTTCTGTAAAAACAAGCCTCGTATAAACGCATTAGAAAAAAAGATGCAAATGCATCAAATTCCGAGCCCTGTTTATAATATATAATATACTAAATACTTATATACATTATATAATATATAACTTTTAGGAAAACAATAGGAATTATTAAGACTGTAAGTACCTATATGGCTTTAAACTTTAGAGCAACAAGTAATATATAATATAGTATATCAATAACCTATTCAATAAGCTTCAAATCTGCCATCATAGAAGTAAATACCTATGAACAGTGTTTATTAAACACCTAACTACCTAAGTATGAAATACAAAAAATAATAAAATTTATGTTTATTTTTGTATATATTATTATACTAAGTTTTTAATTTCAAATCAAATGAGATTTCACAAATGTTTTTTGTTTGTTTATATTTAATGTAAACAATATATATTTAATTATTTTTAGAAAAGAAGAATTATTTCATATTTACGATTAATTCGGATTCTGAAATGAGTATTGATATCAAGTGTCAAGTAAATATTAAAATAAAACTAACTATTGTAATTAAATTATATATATAACTATATTTATATATATATATATATATGCTTTTTGGATTATCTAATTTTTTATTGCTGTTTATTTTATGGTCACTATTAACAATTATCTTTAATCAAATAGATTAAAACATTCAGATGCATTAGATATCAGCTTATGAACCAAACTAATTAACAGCCTTTGGTTTCTTCAATTTCGATTTAAAATTAACGATGTTTGTGAGTATATAATATTGATGTGGTGTCACTGACGCCCCCTTCTCTCAAGTCCACATGTCCTGTTGTTTTCTTACTTTAAGCCTTCAAAATGTACCTACTTATTGTATAAATTAAATGTATACAGTAAATATTCGTTAAAAAAAAAAAAAGTAAATAAAAATTATAGTTAAATGGTTAATCATAATTTGGTTATAATTATACAATTGATTAAAAAATAACTATCAAAATTTCAAATAACATACAATTATAAACAATGATATACTTACCCACAACTTCTATATTAATACCAATAATACTTAAATGTTGTGGTATAAATATGCAAGGCTGGGCAAGTTAACTAATTATTTTCATTCGTTAGAAGTTATTTAAAAAAAAAAAAACTTGTTAAGTTATTGTATAGCTGTATAGGAAATAAATTGTGGACGAAGACGTCCGAGACAATGGGTCTGTCTTTATTTCTAAAAATATTTTGCTATTTATATTTAGGTACAATAAAACCTCTCTAAAACGGACAGAATCTTTTTAAGATCATAAAACTATATCTTACAGACTTATCGTAGTGGAACTGTATAAATAGCTTAAAAGTAGTCTATTTCAAATATTTTTGTGTGTATTCAAAAAGGTCTTTTGTAAAAGTACCGAGTTTACCTATGATTAGGCAAACAAATTTAAAAAATTGAATAATAACAAAAAATAATAATTAACCACTTTATAAAATTATGTTATTACAGATTTTAGTATTATTAATTTCTGGGATCTCTACTATGATACAAATGAAAGACCATCCGTGGAATATGGATGTTATACTTGAAGAACGCATTATTAAAGAATCGTCATTACATCAGAAATAATTACTAGCAAATAAAAATATACAATGGAAACGCTGGGTTAGGCTGTATAAATAACTGATTAATGTTAGCATAAATGTAGATGTGCAATAGCATGAAAATTGTTTATTTAAGTTTAATTCAAATTAATAATTTATTTATAACTTGAATTTGTAAAACTAATATATTATATTTTAAGATAATATTAGTCTTGTTATTATTTGTTTAGTGCTACTTCCATATTATTTATTATTTTAATATATTATTTATTTTTCAAATATATAGTATCTTTATTATCACTTAGTATTCACCATAACTACTATGACAGTAAAGTTTTTAAAATTATAATGAATTGGTGAACCTAATATTTCATATCTACCTGTTAAAACATTTTTTTAATGTTCAGCTGACAACTACATAAGTTTTCACGAGATTTGAGGACATACCTAACTAAATTAATAAATAAAACGATTCTATAAACAAACTTTAAATTTAAATATAATAAATAATTTAATATAATATATTATTATAAACGATTACCTATACATACTGGCAATTTAAAACAAAAGAAATTCAATATAGGTACAAATAAATACATTATGTTTAAATTTAATAATATAGTTTGGTACATTAATATTAGGTGTAATCTTAGAACTTTTTTAATAAAAGTGTGAAGAAAAATATTTAAAACGTAAACTATATGTTTTTAATTTAACAAAACCAAAGTTTAATATGTACCTAGGTTAAATTATATTACATTGTGTATCTAATATTCATATTATAATACTTATTTGGCTGTTTCACATTATGAAGGTATTAACAAATATGTGCATAAAAAAAATGATTACTATAAAAATTTTTGTATAAACAATGTTAATAATATTTTTTTAGTAATTGTTGAACTATCATAGTTGTAATACTAATAGTAGCTATAAAAAAAAATTAATATTTAAATGATTAACATAATATTATAAATATGTATCAGGGGTAGTTTCAGGGAGAGTTAGCCTTCCTTACTGTATTTATAAAAAATTGTATATTGTTAAAAATAAAATAGTAAAAAAAAAAAAACTCATAACATCAACTATTATATAATTATAAACACGTCCAAGAGTGTAATTCGTGATATGTACCAATTATCTATACCATGAAATATAAATTAACTACATACAATAACATAAAAAATACCGGGGTATGATATTATCATGACTTTACCAAGTCTTGAAAGTCACCCCTAATAGGTACAGTGATATACAGTTAAGCACATTACACTGAGATAGGTAAATTAAAAATAAATTATATAACAAGACAACAAATAGGAATTTCCAATTGATTAAGTATGAATTTAAATTAAGTAACTATTATTAGCCACTAGCTAGTATCACCTAGGTATTTATATATCAAATTACCTACCTAATTTTAAAGTATAGGCACCTAATATTTATTGTTTAAAAATTATTATAATATTATCACACCTTAGTTTATGAGTAAGCTATTTTCAATCTTTTAATTTTAATGCTTATAAATAAAAACAATTAAACAACTATCATGTTTAATATATTTTATTCATTCTTGTTTATATAAAAATTATTCTTATATTTTTCAGTTAGTGGTTTTGAACATAGATTTAAATAATTTTACAATGTACATGCCATTAGGTTAAAGTATGATATGTGCATACAATAGCAGCAAGTATCATATTTAGAAAATCTGAAGCTCGTTTAAGTAATTTGAGCATAAACACTAATTCATGGAAATGTATGCATATAACGTCAACAAATTATAACATAATTATTAATAATTTCTGTCACAAACTTCAAGCTAACAATTAACCTAAAATCAGAATCATAACTGATCACATAATGTAAAAAACAAAATGCTTTTATTCGTTATGTATAAAAATCCATTATCATTATTAATTCATGATAAAACAAATCCATAGATAGCGTTTTTGATAAATCAGAAGGTAATCAACTTTTTTTTTATATAATTGATATATTTTCAGGATTAACATTATAGGCATACCATTTATTATTAATTTATAAACAATATATTATTTTATGATCAGGCCCAATAGTATGACAGAATACAGCAGAACACAAATTTTAGTTTACTTTATAAACAATTTTAATATAGGCACTAAAACAAACATCAAAAGTTCATAAAACATTACATTGTCATATCAACAAAATACAATAATAAAAACAAATATATTCGTTTTGATAACATAAATAATAGTTATTACTCTATAAACAAGACTATGTTTTACACGCACATAAGATACTGCATTTCTTACTTGACTACTTCATCTCCAAATAGTAATACTTATGTTTACTTTTGGTGGCCTCTGCACCTATTACATTGGAATCTTTATTTTTGGATATTACATACAATATATTATCATAAATAAAGTATGAAAAAAAGACCTTACAAATCGCACAAATAATTATTATTTTGGTATAGTAAATATCATACTACACATAATATTGTAGTAACGCAATATATATTTTAGGATCACCTTTGACTAACTTGCTTGTAGATGTAGAGAACCTAGTTCTATAAATATTAACTAAGTATAATAATAATGACTTTAATTTTAATACAATTAACGCCAATAAATAATAATATTAATAATAATAATAATGGTTAAATTGTCTGATAGACAGCTTAAAAATTATAAGCTAAAAAAACAAATGCTTAACAAATAAATTATAATTAAATTGTAAATATAAGTATGTAAAAAAAGAAAATTAATAGGAAGGCAAATATAAGAGGGACGTGATGAGAGAATAGGCTTATGAGAGAAAAAATTGTTGGAATACAATAAATATATCATGTAATAAATAAGTGTGGCTCATGCTCTTCAATGACTTATGTGCGCAGAGATTGTTCAATAGTAAATGGAGCAAATTTTCGGATAGTAGGTGACTATGTCAACATAACTAAAATCGCGATACGTTGAGATCTTCAACCTGAAAAAATAAATAAACGGCATGTAAAAATATTATCACATGTGGCCAACTAATAAATTACGTTTGGCTGGTCGGTTGTCTTTATAGAAAAACAATTTTATCAAATGTTTGACGTGCAACGGACGTCATTCAATCGTACCTATTAATAGATTTGCATTCAAGACATTTAAAATTGTTTTGTTACTTCTTTATATTACCGGATCAATCAAAGGTTATCAAAATGTCGTATTAGAAAATAAATAATTTTCGTATTGATATAATATTATCATTGTGATAAACTAATACTAATAATAAATATTATATGATACCTAATTGATGAGCCTACTTGTTTTGTTTAATAAATTCTGATATTATAACTATTATAAACACTGTTTACCTTTGAAAGGTTATGGTGTGTCATATTTCTCGATTTATTTGTATACATTTTGATGACAATATAATGATTATAATGTATATCTTGCGGATAAAATGTCCTTGTAAAGACAATGTGAGATGTGAGCTAACTTATCGATTAAAAATACTTAACTATGAAGCAGAAATTTATTTTATAAACGCTATGCGGTATTTTTTTTTTTTTTATTATTAAATTTAATATTACGTCATTTTGTATACGTATTATTATTATATATTACAAAAAACTATAAAGCTATTTATTAATCGTTTTACAAATGAAATTAAATGACCGTATGTAATCTGCAAATTAGTTGGTAATAATTTTATAAAATTTTTTTTTGTTATCAATTACTTTTGATTTAGTAAAAACTAAATAGCACTTATTTATAAATTTATAATACACGAATTATATAATAATAATAATAACTTTAAAACTTGATGGTTGGCTGATACAGTGATACTGATACACCGTATCATTTAAATAATTTTAATTGGATTTTGTGTTTTTAACTAAAATTGTTTGTAATAAATGTGTATTTTTTTTGCTTAGTTTCAAAATTTTTTTTAAATGTTTTACTCCACCGTTAAAAAAATTACGAGGGTAGCATTTGTACATTTAATAAATTAAAACTCACCATATAATTAATAATGGCAATATATATCACTCGTATCGATCATCGGTGTCCTCGTAGAACACAGCTTCGTTAGGACTATAATACGTAGTCATCACATAAACAGCAGCCTCGTATGTTGCCATCATAATGGCCGTGTTAGGTATTTGTCTGACCAGCTGTGTGGTTAGTCCACGGTATAGCCCCCTTGGGCCTTCTTCGCCGTAAACCGTTAACAGAGTCTGGAAAAAGCTTCGATACTTGGTACCTTCTTCCCGGAGCCTAGTTCTAGCAACTTCTGTATAAACACATGAAAAACAAAAATGATTATTACGTTTACAAAGATAATGTAAATTATCTAAATTATAATAATGTCCAAATTATTTGATTATACTGTATTTATAAATGTAAGCAACTCATATTTTTTGTATGTAATAAAAGAAAATACATTTTGGTTATTTTGCTTCACTTTGAGAACGAAATTTTACTAAATTATTTATGCAAACCAGAGACACCGAAATTTGATTTTTGCTATGACAAATCACATGGCCTATAAGTTAATTAGTAGTCGGGGAAATTTATATTAGTACTTGTGGGTGGGTGTTTAAGTTTAAAAAAATAATTGCCATAGACGTTTCAAAAGACATCGGTGCTTCTGAATTGTAAACTATAGATATAGTTAACGCAATACCGTGAGGATAGGCGATGGACGAAGCAACAGTCTTAGAAATGGCACCGGCCATCATAAATTCGAGGAAATCTTTGGACGTTTTGGTATTATCTTCAGACTCATTGAGTCCAACACGGGCAGCTATCAGTCTCGCTTTGATTGCTTCATAGATGACAAAGTGCACAACGGTTTCGGATATTCCAAAGTACGAAGCTGTAATACCTTTGTAGAAACCTTTTATGCCCTGTGCACATACATAATAACAACTTATTTTAATTAATATAAATAATAATAAAAATGCTTTTATATTAAGTTGATGTCACACGGTATGACTCACAACCACTTATGATGTCTTCGTCTTATGAATGTATGGAATCAACTTTGCGTTTAGCAGTTTCAATTTTTCGTAATAACTATAACCATTAATAATATAAATAATTGATTTATTATCAAACTTGTGGGTAAAAACATTATCTAAGTTTACACTAAGGGTTTTTTTTATAATTTTTTAATTTTTAAGCAAGTTATAAGTATTGTTAATTATTAAGCAAATCGCATAATATTTTACATACGTACTCAAAACTATCTTATAAATTAAAATATCGTAAAAAAACCCTAAGTAAATTCAAACAAACTAAAGCATAGATAATGTTCTTCCTTGATTTATAATAGGCCAATTCATTATATTATTTAAGATTATTACATAGAATTGGAATTGTTGAACACAAATTTGCTGTTATACGTTCATAAGGCGAACAACTGCTGGTGTGGAGACCTCTTAATAGCAAGGGTAGATTGAGGTGTGTGAATATTTACCCCTGTCCTATATATCCTTCTGATACATTGACCGGCGGTGAGTCTTTTCCCATTTTTGTTCAAGTCCAACTGTAGTCTAGTTTTGACCAGCCAAATAGGATTAGTTGCTGAACATGAAGCAAATCCTAAAAATTAGAAACATTTTAAAACTCCAAATTATATTTACAGTTTTTTAATAATAGAACATTTAAAAAATATGTTATCTAATTAACTAATCCTATAAATGACTGAACTATACTCGTACTCTAACCAGTGATAGAACATGCAGGGGCCCGACAAAAATTTTTCTTTTATGTATCTTTCTTCACAATATCCAGTATATAGAATAGATTTCATTGGCAGTCAGCCCCATGCTGACTGAATAATCGGATATATATAAAATTACTAGAATTGGCCTGTTCTCTTGTTTGATAATGTATATAATGTGTATAAATTGAAATAATACAGAATAATTATTATGAAATATAAGGATTTCATTGTTGATGGAATATCAGATACTCGAATACGTTTGACATTAAATAATTAACCTCAAATGTTCACGCAAAAACAGGATTTTGCATAGAAGCCAGAGAAATGCAATTTCTCAATAGACTTATTTATCTATGGTCATGAGCCAGACAAACGTATAATAAAACAATATTTACTCTCGAGCCTCTATTTTAGAAGTATATTAGTATATTTTTATCATTATACTGTAGATTACATTATTAAAAGATTAATCGATTACGTAGATATTTATATTTATTGAAAACTGAACCACGCGAATCACTGCAATACCGCCAATAACAATTAAACAATAAAAAAATAATCAACCATTGATTTTTTGAATTTAATAAATAATAACTAATAACATTACCTACCAAGTTATTAGTTAATTATAATCTTAAAAATACCACTGTATTTAAGATATATTTTATACTGCGACAATACCGTACAAGAAAGGTTAAACTAAACAATAGGTTTGTATTCAAATTGTATTCTTTATTTTTGTAGGTTAAAGCATAATAATATATTTAATAGTGATAATAAAAATAATATTTATACACACAGTATTTATTCTCAATTAGCAAAAATATTTTACATGGATTTTTACAGTTAATTTGCGTATTTTTTGTATTTTTAATTTTATATATAGTTATACACTGATACAACGCAGCTACATATTTGGTATATTATAGTCTATAGTGTATGTAGATGTGATTTTCAATAAAGTATTAGATTTTTCAGATTTAAAAAAAAAACATGCAAACGCATACAACAATCACATATACGTTTTGATGGGACGTGAAATCGACCGGAACAGGTCAAAGCACTATATAGTGTAATTTAATCTATTCTATATACTAGTGTGATATCAACAATATTAAAACTAATGTAAATAGTTTTTAATGCGTTTTACCTGGATGCACAAAAAAAAAAAAAATGCACAGGCGAGACAAGGATTTCTAATCTAAAACCGTATATTTAATTCTAAAATGTAATTTTAAAAATGGAAATATTTAAAAAAAAAAACTGTTTTGTATAATAATTCGATATAAGTATTTTTTAAAGAATAGATGTTTGAATTACCTAATTTTACTCAAAGCTGAGACTTGGTTATACACTGTTTTCCGTCACGTCTCACATATCGTACTCTGTGATTTTACGTACTTTATCAGTTATACGGGGCTGCGTTTTTATTGTAGGTATCAGCTATACGCCCCGTATTCATCGACGTATTTTGTTGCCTACATCATATACAATTATAATTTAAACGTGGTTTTTCATCACCCATTCCATAAGGATAGAAAACGCTAAGGAATACGTATGACATACGAAATACGTAGGAAAACACTATGTAGAATCATGGTTACGACCTGTGGTGTCGTATATACCGCGTTTTCCGTCTGATCCAATATTCATTACGCTAAGTAATAATCACATGTTTTTAAATTGGGATTGACTATATTAGCGAAAAAATTTCCTCAATTTATATTATGAAACACGCCCCGTATAGCTGATTATCTACAATAAAAACGCGATGGAAACAGGGTGTATGGAATGCACTGAATAGCCCAGGGTTTAATTAATTTATAATTGTATGATCGTATTAACTTAAAATGAATTATGATACTGAGTACAAATGGTACAATTACGTTTTGTTTGATCGCTCATCAATGTTCTCAGGATATTTGTGTTGTGGTTTGAAAAACATTTTTCAAAGCTACCTACACAATTATTATCACAAAAGCCTACATATTTTAACGATATTAATTAAAGAATTTATCGAGTATAAAAAAAAACTTTAATGACAATAAATAATTTAAATTATTATTTAAGTATTTAAACCATTAAAATCTAATATCCATCAATATGTTGTAAAATAAATAATATTAACCAACTCGTGGAAAAATAATTTCCCCACTTACAAAACTTAAAATTCATATTTCATGTACCAAATATATATTTGAATATACATTTACAATTTACAATATATACTATGAAACCGTTATACCAGCTTGTGTTATGTACATCTTAGTAATGCATAACATGGAATATTTTACATTTTATGTTAAAAAAATCCATTTTAATTTATTATTATATAGAAGTTAATTGACTATAATTAAATTTAAAGGTATTAAGCGAGGGTATTATCTAAGGCATTTTGAAAGGTCTTTTTTATATTTATTTTTGAAGCAAATTATGAATATTTTAAATATAATTGACTATAAGTTTGAATATCTAGTTAAGAGTTTATAGTTAAGTTTACTTCTTCATATGTCTCCATATTGAGATGGTTTGTTGCAAATCTCTAAGTCTTGGGCATTATAATGAGATTATCAAAGTATCTTAAGCTAATTTCATCATTTGAAATTTTATATTGTTCATTAGCCCAGCGAATTATTGAATATGGTGCTATAATCTGGGATCCCTATACCACAGAAAATGCTCGACAGGTTGAAAGGGTACAGCATAGGTTCTTGCAGTTCACCAGCTACTGTTTGGGTATCAAATATGTACCACGTGAATACACTCCAGTTGCCATTAAACTTGGTTTAGCCTCATTGGCGGAGTGTAGACGCATTATGGGTGCTAACTTCTTAAAAGGACTACTAGATGGTACAGTTGATTCCCCGACTTTATACTCTCCTCAACTAACTTTAAAGTTCCTCAACGCATCATTCGTTCCACTACGACATTCATGTTCCTTCGCAGTGTTCCACCAACTACTTGTCAAATGAAACTATTAGACGTATGTTATATAATACCAATACGGACTCCGTTTTCCTTTATTAACTACCTATTTAGCTAGCATTTTGATCATTTTTATTTGAAATGTTTTTTTGACGTACTCTTAATTTCATATTTTATGTTTGTTTATTAATAATTTCTGTTTTTTTGTTGTATAATATTCTTAATTTCTATATGTATATCTGTTTTTAATAATTTCATATTTTTTTTTAAAACCATATGCATCTATTATTCGTATGTTTAATGTACAAAAGGGTTCAGCCCGTATATATTCTAAAATAAAATAAAACAAAAAAATATTGTTTATAATACTTAAAATTAAAATTATATAATAAATTTTCATAAAAAAGATCTGTACCAAATTGTATTTATTATATAATGTAGAGAATTGAGTATTAACACATTTCATTGGTTTTATTTTTTGCGCAAAATTATATTACCGCATTACATAAACATGGTTTGATTTAATTTGTTTACTAGTGATACTAATAATACTAGTATAATTTATTTTATAAAAGAACATTCAACCTGTTACATTTATGTTAAATTTTTAACAATTTAAAGAAACATATAATTATTTTACAATAACATATCTCAATATTACGGTGAATGTCAATAATAAATAAGCATGATTTCATTTATTATTACCCGAATAGTAATTAATACAAATCGGTAAGTACATAGTACTACAGTTATCAACAATACGAAAGGTATACAAGTAATATGAGAACTGTGGTACATATTATATTACTTAAAAGCAGATAATATATCTGTATATCTTA
This sequence comes from Rhopalosiphum maidis, assembly GCF_003676215.2. Taxonomy (NCBI): domain Eukaryota; kingdom Metazoa; phylum Arthropoda; class Insecta; order Hemiptera; family Aphididae; genus Rhopalosiphum; species Rhopalosiphum maidis. The sequence continues at coordinate 48,763,841 of NC_040878.1, forward strand.
AAACCTTGACTTAAATTATTTAGTTCCTAAAATTTCTGAAATAAAACTGAAAGGCTGTTCAGAAGAAAAATAAAAACATTTGACAAAAATTCAATTCAATTATAATCAATACCCAGTTGCTTATATTTAACGAAACATCGATGTAAGTATGGTAAAAATAATATACCATAACAAACATATTTTTATGTAGGATTATGAATAGTTTTTGTAAGTTTGAAAATGATAAGATTAATTTATAATAATAAAACAATTATATTAAATAGCGTCTAAAACTGGCCAATAATTTAAACTCATTTCAGATAGGTATGTAAAATGTGTATAAAAAAAACAAAATTAAATTGTAAGCACCATGTTTTGAATGTATCTTTTAACAAAAACTATTATAGTTGTCCGAACAACTTATGTCATACGTAAAACAACCATTACTTCTATGATTTGACAAGTTTTTTATTATAAGAATGAACAGTCATACCAACACAATTCCATAACGATAAAATAACTTAACTATAATAGATTATTAATAATTTTTAGAGCATCGAATTTACTAATATTCATTTTTTACTATTCTCGATATTATAATTAGGTTTTTGACAGGTTAGTAATCAATGCGGTAATCGTTATATTCATAAAATAATTCAAAAATTAATTAGGATATTTTATTATTTTATAAAAAGCCGTTACATATTACGTGCACGTTTGTTAGTGTACTAAGTATCTATCTTTTTTTCAAGTTGCGTATAACTCTTTTACCAGAAATGTATGCATTTATGAAATTTAATGTGAGGAAAATGCCCAATGTTGTGTAGTTGTATTCAAATTTCAAATTCATATTTATTATATTTAAGACAAAATAGATTACGCAATGAATGAAAAACGGTTCCAAGTCGTTTGCATTATAGGACTTCAATACCTTGTAACATGTAAATTAGACACATTGTACCTACCTACCTAATATATTAATATACTACCAAAACAAGTTTTAACTGTTTTTCAAATACATATCTGTTAGAAACCTACTCTCACGATTCACGGGGTATCCACATAATCGTAAATGTATTTTTTTCTTTTTAGTGATTTTGGCAATCTGTCAACTACAGACATACAAATGCGAAAAAGTGACTACTGTCTTACACGCGAACGATTTTAAATATTCGATGAGTTTGAGTCATGCGAAACAAAATAACCATAAATAATTCGCACAACAATATTATCATGTACACGCCGCAGCGCGCGATAAAAGTCAAAAACACGATCGGCACGTGTCGACGAACTATGTTCCGCGGAACATAACTATATTCGTAAATAATAATAATAAATAAATAAATAATAAAATGTATTGAATGTTTACGAGAATGATTCGACCCACCCCGCCTGCACACCAACTGAATAGCTATCGGCGTGTCGGTGTCCATCGCGGGCGGTGTGGTGGGGCGGAAATTTCATACCGAAACACCGATACAGACGACGTGATACTGAAACTCGCGCGCGGCCTACGTGATAAAAGTAACGTGTACGTTTTTATTTACGCGGAAAAAATTTATTATAAATATACGATACTCTCTCACCGGTCCGCGGCGCGGGTTCGAGGACGAAGCGACTCTGCAGTTGTGCAGTGGAGGGGCGGGGATACGACCACCGCTGCCGTCGCCTCCTAAAACCACCATACGATAAACGATGCGCGCGCACGCACCGTAACGCGCACACGACAATAACAACATTACGACAACAACAACACACAGACGGAGAAAACGAGGCCAAACGCCGTGCTTGAAAAATAAACAAAACACAGAACATATGATTTTTTTTTTTTTATAACCGTTTGCGCCGCCGCCATCGATCCGTTCGCGTACGGTAAAAATGGATGACGCACACGAGACCTGCGACAATTCAAAAATTCGACTGACCATCCCGACGGGGGCTGATTCGTAGCGCGCAATACTTCGTTACGCAACCGTCGAATTTCGTTCACCGATATTATAAAATTATGACAACAGAAAATTGTTCTCGCCGTCCATAAACGAAAACGCTGCCCGCGTGTGGCCAGAAATCTAGATATAATGCGATCGCGATCGGACCCCGAAGAATTTTCAATATAATAACAAACAACGGTTAAACAAATCTACCGAAATAAATCGTGTATATATATTGTATAACGATACATACGCCGCGAGAATGAGAAGGTCCGTAAAATAATAAAGCAAGCCGACTGGATTAACTTGTTTTGCCGACGATTCTAAACGCGTAATCCACGCGGTGTTTTTGTCTATTCGGTTGTTGATAAATTGTATGATAGTTCAACGTTCATAACAATTTACAACATAATATCAAAATATATCAAATATGTAAACATAGTATGGTACCTATATCATTTGTTCCAAAATATCTACTACAAAAATAAATTTAATTGTTATTAATGATATTATAAATATAGTTTACAACATAAATTAAAAAATAATTTGATTCATTAAAAAAAAATACATCAGTCATCAAAGAAAAGCAAGAATACATTATTGTATGTTATTATTTGATAAATGTTTATAGTAATGAACATACATATTTTCATTTTTTTATCAATATTTTAAATAACATTTTCGATTTTTTTCAAATTAATTTAATTTGGTTACAATTTTTTATAGACTAAATATGGCTCAACAAATTAAAAAAATTAAAATATTACCCATATAATGTTTTATGTGCATTTCTTTACAATTAAAGTACAGTGAATAATAATATCTAGGTACTAAAAATTATATATCTTCTTATAAATGTGTATAATTTTTAAACGAAGTATGTTTTTAAGTATAAACATTTTGTTAAAATAATCATACAATTATATAATATTAAAAGTAAAACTAGGTATACTATTAATAGTTGTTTTCAAAAAATTAGACACAAAAAAATCTTGCCAATTTTCGTGTAGGGAATGCATATTTGCATAGAGAATGCAGTCACACAGAGAAATGAAATGATTGTATTCCATTTTTAGGTAGATACAAAAATATGTGATACAGGTATAAGACAAATAGTGAGTTAATAGTATTAATCTAGGCTGGGAAGTGGCCAGGCGTATGGGGGGTCATTTTATAAGTGGGTTGCATAATTGTATAATATACTAGGTAAATAAAAAGAAACAGAAAACACCAAGTAATTCAAATTTACTACTGCGTAAAATTTAAAATATTATTTTCATATTATAGTCATTAGTAGAGTTCAATTATTTTTTTTAATCCGACAACAGGTTTACATTATTATTAATATTTTTTTCCCGAACACGTTTTAAATACATCACAAACAAAAAAGATTATTACCTGCAAAAGACGCCGATAATACATGTACCATCGGTGTGTCCGGGTTAAGTACGGTGTTGAAAAACTTTTTGGATTGTGCGTAGGCCCCGAAATAAATGGCTCTGGACGGAGCGACGCCCACGATGTTGGGCACCAGTCCTTTGAACAGAGCCTTGGGGCCTTCGGTTTTTACTATGTGCCTAAAAAAGATAGAAAAATGCCAACTGGATAAATAAAGAAGGAAATACGAATGTATTTTAGTGGCGAATAATTAATTGTTTGTTTACCACTGGGCACTAAGAAAGTAACTCCGAAACTTGTAAACAGGTCAATAAAAAATATAGGAAAATTTTATTTTTACTATGTACATAATAGTAGTATAGTACATAATAGGTACACTTGGGAATAACACCAACAACTAAACACTTAGAATTCATGCTACATGCGCATTTAATTTATACTTCAACATTTTAATATAATACACATTAATACACTATAGTACTCAGAAGATTATATATAGTATAGTATAATATACTAACCATATTATAGTTAATATTATTATTATGTATTATATAATAGCTGAAAGATAGGTTTGGATCAAAAATCTAGCACTCTACAGTAGCAATGTAAATTAGAAGTTGCAGTTAAATTATCCATTTTGTTTAACTAATGAATTAGGTATGCAAACATGCGTATAAAGTAAGATTAGATATTTAATTAAGCAAACGTGAACTACAAAATTGTATTTTTTATACCTATTAATCATCAAACTTTATAATATTATCTGAGTAATAAATAATTCGAATCTAAATGTAAAATAAATTATCACTCTTTTTGATATATTTATTTATAGGTGTGTATTATAAAAACATAATACAAATATAAAAACATATTATAATTTAATTTAATTTAATATATTAATGCATAGATAATTTGAACTATTATGAAGTTAATTTATTAATTTATTTTGATTGCTAATATTAAATTAATTATACAAGAATATTCATATTTTTTAACAACATGTTAATACGCAAATAAAAATACAAATACACATATTTTGTTATTCGCATTTGCATATTTTAAAACGATTTTAAAAATTGATAATAATCAAATTTTCAAATAGTAATTGAACACATTTAGTTTATTATAATTTTGATTTGTGAATTAAGTTACGAATTAGGTGACGCTTAAAGCTTACATTTATAACATCTATAATATAGATGTAAAAATGTGTAAACATTGTTTAAAAATAAAAAAACAGTAATAATAAAACGTGAAGTATGAATTTAAATAAATAAGTGTGTTAATACTAGTTGCGGATACTTCTATATAATTATAAATAATTATTAATTATGATAGTAAGATAACAAGATATTTAATGATTTAATATTTAACAGTAACTGGTAATCAGTGACTTGAGTTTTTTTTAATTACAATCTTCCTCTAGCTACAAAATGAGTAAGTAGTATACTCGTACGCTACTAAATAATATATAATCATAATAAATTAGGTAGGTACAATGAACAAATATTTAAATAGACGAAAAATATACTTAAAAACGGGGATTGAATTTTAACTGCATAAAAATAAAAGTGTATCCCATGAGAAATAATGTATAGAAAATAAAATAATAAGAAATCCTAAGACCCTAAGCGATAAAATTGTTGCAGTCTGACTGTAGGTCAGTGACAGTACACTTTACCTACCAGACAATTAATCTACTGTAGACAAGTTCTATAATAAAAATATCACACACGCGGTGATGTCAATAAACCTTCCAAATTTATCGTGATTTAATACCGGTCAACCATCCAATACAATATTAAGTTATTATATAAGTCCTTGTACTTGTATATCAAGCGGCAGTGGGGCTTTCTCCGTGGCGATTTTGGCTTACGTGCTAATCATCGCGTACCAACTTTTGCTTTTGTTTATATTGTTGTGCAGAAACCGAAATCCCATTTACAGGTACAATAATAGGCAGCCAGTCGAAGATAAAAGAAAAAAAATATATTATCTACCTATTTAATAAAGGTCACGGCTGATATTCGAAGGACAACCGGTTATTACTCGCGTTGGTATAAATGTATAAAAAATAATAATATACACTATAATATATAGTAGACACAGGATAGCGTCGTCGTACTACGCAGTAAATACATGCTGTCGTACTGTATGATATTATTTATTGTTCCCTCACGTCTGCCGTTTGCGCAGGCCATCAAGACTGAGGGACCCGACAAGCTATCGCTATCGGACGAGTGGCGTACGTGAGAGAAGAGTTTGATCACCGAAAGTATAATTTACATCAATATTATTTTGTAGGTGTATTATATTTATCAATCGTGGTACCCATAAATTAATTAATTTGTGTTGGTGTTTAAATTCAACGAATGTCATAAGAAAAAGTCACGTGATATTTCGTAAAACAACCGACGTTTATTATAATATGTACGGTTCAACTATGGATTCAACATATTTGTTATTTAATTATTAATACTAATTCAATTATAATCAAATATAACGTTGTTATTTTATCAAAATGTACGTCATTTTAAACAAGAATATTGAATGTGCAGTATATTGTTCCAAGAAAAACATAATATAACTTATATAAAATTCCAGTAAAACCCTAAAATTATAAATAAAAAAAGTTTTCTCGGAAAAAGTTTTAATATGTCATTAGTTTTTATTAGAAATGTATATAATTGTAATTGATACATAACCATTAGTCAAGGCTAATAATTATATACACTAATAACTACAAGTTTTTTTTTTTTACTATATTGGTCTTTGACGTATCATATTAAGAATATTATTAATCATTAAATAACCTCAGCTTTAAATCTTATAATTGTATATACCAATTAATCAATGAAAGTAAAATCATATCTGAATATTCGAACATAAAATGTATAAGTGCTGATTTTAAACTTTAGTAAATACTTTTTATGATTATAAAACTATTATTTTTATTAGGCACATCATTACTCATACATATAGGTACATGTTTATAATAGTATATTATAAATATATTATAAGGATTATATACTGATATGAAGTTTTATTATTGGCTAAACCAATTATATTATATTATATTATATTTTTTATCAATATAAAATGTTGACACCCTAAATTATTTATCAGTATGATAAAAATGTTATAATAAAGAAACACTCAACACTTAGATAATATGGATATGTAACTAAATAATGGGTGTTATCTAATATTGGTGTCTTTATGTATTATTTGTCAATATTTAAGTAATGTCAACCAAGAATGCATGTTGTTTTTTTAAATTTGACGAGTTTGGCACTCATAATATGAAATCTATTGGCTCAGAGAAGGTAATGCTACGTTAATTGGACTTGGTCCATAGATAAACGTCAAACAATATTGGAACTTTTTTCAAAATTTTAATTAACGATAACAACCTTTTAAATACGCTTTGCGCAATAGGCAAGTTGGTTTTGTAGTTAATTCTTGACTTAAAAATGTCACCTATAATATCTTGTTAAAATACTGTATAGAATTATAATAAGGTTGCTTAATTGAAAACATAAGGTTATCATGTTTTGGTAATATTAATGATACGACTTATGGACAACAATAATCATAATTGAACATCAGACAGAGTATAATTATTGATGTATCAAATTATTTTCTTCTTAGACTTATTATTTTGAAACTAAACTTTAAAATGTTAATTATGGTATATGGATAATAAAAATACATTTATTAGCAACTGCTTATCAGTTTTTATAAAAATTGAAAAATATATTCAGATTGTAAATTTAACTACATAGCTGCTTCAATAGCTGCCTACTTATTAGTTATCAATTTTATTTTAGTTAACATAGCATTTCATAAATAAATAATAAATAAAGTTTATGATTATAGATTGACAAAATTAGTCTTTGTTCAATGCTATTATAAAGTATACCTGAGAAAAAACAAGTTTCAAAAACATATGTTAAGAATAGGTATGAAATGCTACCTATTACTGTCATTTGAGGTCAGTGTTCTTGATTTTTTAAACACAATTATAGCAAAAAGGCTTTCTATTTAAAATTAAACTTTTAAGTTTTAACTATCACCTTGATTATTTAAATATTACTAATTCGATTATTAACAATAAAAAATAATCAATGGTAATATGGTATAGACTAGATAATAAAGAACTAGTTTTCATTAAATAAACAAGAATTTGTATAGACTTAAGAATTAAAGTTTATAGTTGACAGGAATTTAAAATTATTTTAGCCTTCAATGCATTAGAATTGAAAAAAAGAAATTTAATTTATTGCATTTTGAAGATAGTAAACAAAACAATTTAGGTTCATTATACTCCAATTGTTGAAATTGTAAATGTAATAAGTTTTGTAGATGACATTTTTCCTTTGTACAATTAAAAAAACTATGTAAAGCTAACTACCTAGTATAATATAGGTAAAATACTATATCTAAGTACTTCTAATTTATTAATTTCAATATACCGTATAATGAATACCTTAATTGAGAATAGTTCATCCATCAATACTCCCCATGTTGAAATTTTTAAAACGTTTTAGAAACACATTCATTGTTTATCATTTGTTCTTATCATAAAAAAAAATAGTTACTACCTAGGTACCTAATTTCAAATTAAATTTGTACCTACACGAGGAATTAAATAGTTCTTCATTGGATGGTTTAATGATTAACTACAACAGTAGATATGGTCTATAGGCTATGATTAGGTAATTGAAAAATTATAGCATTGAACAAATAAATTCAACATTCTTACCTGAGACACTGCAAGAGCCCCATTGACTTAGTCGTCTGATTGCCTACACCACATTGAGAAAATGTTAGTATTTGTGTGCTGGAGTGTCGGCCACCAGCGCCGCTCAAGGTGTTATATCGCCGTCGCTGCAGCGACGAGATTGTCTTACATGTCATGCGACTACCGCCACTGTCTTCAGATGCAATTCTAGGCACATAATCATAGCGTGTAGCCCCAAAGCTGGAAGATGACTGCAACCGAGTCTTGACCACTTCTAATGGGCAGGTAACCACAGCACCAGTCGTACCGGCCAAACTGCAATAAATAATAAATATCAAAATAATAAAAACCACAACACAGCCATTGCAACTTGCAGGAACGATAACGAAGTAGTTTGAAAATATTATAATTATTACCCTCCAGATACGAGGTGGATGACCGTGTCACGAGAGTACTGCGACTGTGACATACTGACTTCCCTTTAAACCGACATGAAATTTAAACGCATCGGTCACTGACGTGGAAGTAAATCGAAGAGGAATTTAATTGTATTTAAAATCCACCTGGTCGTAAATTTTGTTATTTTTACACACACGGATTTAAACGAAAATAAATCAATGGACGCCGATAATACGAACAGAGTACCACTTCAAAGCGTAATAAACACAAGATAGCTGAACGGTCAGCAGACGACTAAAAGCAGAGAGACGACTAACGTAGTAACGTTCACTGTACAAGCGTACAGCATGTCTGATGTCAGCGTGTAATATCAAGTTTTTAATAATAATAATGATCAAAAAATGTGCGCGGTGCGGCGCTACAGATGCCCTATCAAGTGTCCGTACAGCGAAGACGAACGTCGTCAGCTGATATGCATGACCAGTGTGACCATAGAGAAAAATTTAAAATCTTTCTCCTCAATTTCCCGTTTTGGAACAATTTATTATTTCTTGTCCAAAAATCCGAATGAATAACATCGATCCCGAAAGATTTTTGTCGATCATTACCAAAAAATTATTGCAAATTAAGGTGTAAAATTTTTTTTTTCAAATCAATATTCAACCATTATCAACGTACTTATTATGTTTCGGAAGAAATCAAAAACAATTGATAATGTAATCTGTGGTTAAAACCGAGTATACTGTAGATAATAATAATATATATATATATTATATACTCATAACAAGAAAAAAAACGCATTAATAAAATGGCCAATATGTAATATCTTTAGATGTGACTTATTATTAATTTTGTAAGTTTTTAGTTACATATTCATATGCATGTGTGTATACTTTAATAATTATCATTTAGTTCAACATTTTTAATATAATTAATATTATAAATACACATTAAATTACCTATTTAATAGTTAATAATATATTAATGTGTATAATTGATAGTAATAACATTAATAACTAATAAGTGATAACAAAATAAATCATATACACATTATAATTACAACATTTTATATTTATTGAACAAACAAACAACTAGTCATAGGTTAGATAAATAATATAAGTAGCCAGTAGGCAATTAATTTATAATTATACTCAAATAGTAAATAATATATGCATATCTATGAATACGAAATTATAAAACGCACATTATTTATGATAGAAAATATAATATAGATTATCTATAATAGAAATAATATTATGTTAAAAATAAATTCTTACGGTTACGACACTTTTTAGTAAATTTTTCTGTTTACAGAGTTTTGTCTCCTAACTTCTAGTTTTTATTAAAGAATTAAGATATGATATAGACAATATAGTTTTAGGCGTTATAGCCTCAGTAAAATACATAAACGCGTGATGAAATCTTAAATTTTAATCCAATGTTATCTGTGATAAAAACTAAAAAGTCATAATAATAATAATATTAGTTATTATTGTAAAATCAATAAATTCATCGCTCCATTCAGAATCTAATATTCAATACTGAATACTTTTGTTATTACTTATTGTTGTCGTTGTCGTCACTGTTATATTCCTGTGAAAAAGTAGTAAAAATATTCTAAAAGAAGACAATAGTATAGATTGTGGTAACAAATATGTACCATAGTAAGTACACATTATTTTTATAGGAACGTAATTTTGTGGAGTAAGTAAGTACCAATTATAATTAATTTTACAAAAGACCACTCAGTAAAATTTTTAGCTGACAACACAAATAACTGTTGGTACAATTAGTGTGTTGCTTTGGGAACGTGCCGACAAATCAAAAAACAAAATTTAAAATCCACATTTTTATTTTTATTTTTCACAATTTTAATGTGTTGATAAATTGTATTTAAAATGTTTGATATTATAACGCTAATAAATGATATGAATGCCGAAGGCATACTATTGCTGTATATATTATTATAAATTATAATTCGCTGATATTTTGTGCAGTACGTTTTGCGCCCGAAATGCGTTGAAATGCATCTAAATATACATAACTTAATCACAATTTTATTATTTGTGTACAAATAAGATTTGTATTTTGTATGTAGATATATTATATATATTAATCTAAAATCCATTTACTTAACTTAAGAAATATTAAACTATCTCGAATTTTATTCAATCATATTCTTTTTCGTTTGCAGCTGCACATTATTTAAAAACATTAATTGTAAGAATTTAAAACTTTAACATATATTATAAATTGTACTACATGTTTTACTGATATTTTCAAATTATGTAGATTAATTCAAAAGTATTATCTATTTATACTAAGAACCTATTCACATTAATCTATGATAAGGTTGTATCTCAAAAGTTAATAACAATAATATTATATTATTATTATAACGTATAAATAATAAATATAGTTTATATATTATTACAATAAAATAAAACGAAGTATTTTTGGTAATTTTTTTAATTAACTTACAAACCCGGGAATACTAATTAAAATTAATTAATTTAATAAAAATATGTATTTATGCTTGCGTTATAAGCTGACAACTATTTCTGTACAGAATCATTTTTCATGTAAAATAATATATCATTGAATTCAAATTGAACACATCCATTACACTATTACAGTGAGTAACTGACTCACTCGACATCTACTGTTCAGTAAAGCTCTACCCACTTATCCGGCTTTTTTGCATCATCTATTTATTAACATATACCATATTTTTATTTCATTTTATTACTAGAAAGTATTTGTGAATTGAGTCATCGTCCATCTTGATAAACAACAATAACGATCATATACCACACTAATATAATAATTGATAGGTATCTGTTATGATAGTTGGTAAAATAAAGCACCTGGTAGCAATCTCTATATAATAAAATGTAAACAAATTTTTTATACAAAACAGATAGATAAAATGTGATCCAATACCTGCTGTCCGTAAAATATATCTTACTGTAATATAAGTTACTTTTTCTGGAATAATGTATACAAAATAACAATATATATTATGTATATCGTTTGAAAATACTTGACAATGACAATGATCATTCATTAATTATAAGCATTACATAAACTATAAAGTAAGTTATAGGCCCAGTGGCCACCAAAGTAACATCATGACGCGTTAATTGACGCGTGATATGATAAGTGATTTTATAGTAACGTGTTACTCCTAAAATTAATTATTGAAATTATAGGGAAAATTACGCAGTTTAATAAATTATAATTAAATAGTAAATAAAATATGGCATTTAATGGAATTTTACGGTAAGTATAGCAAACTACATACATACAGGTTTTTAGTAAGTAATATACAACGCATGAATACCAAAATATGTATCGTATCATTGAACCTTTGATGTAGGTAACAAACTTACTATTAACAACGTTAACTAATTTTCGATTCACCACATGTTTGTAAAATAGCATTCACGACATTCACGTGTCAAATGCTTCAAAACTTACTGAAATTTATTATGATAGAAATGTATAAAATTAATTTATTTTCTTTGGAGTAATTTATACACATTAGGAAACGCGTTTTTTTATGATATATTCCCAAATATAATATATTGATAACTGATAACTGTGGTATTTCTTATTATTATTATCAAACCATTCTACATTTCAAATAATGTTTCAAAACAAATTCTAAAAATAATGAATTTAAACAATAAAAAAAATACAATACTTATTAATAATTAATATTGAATAGCTATATTCTTTATGTAAAAATTCGATTTATGGGAGTGTTAAAGACCCCTAGCACTCCCCTTGTCACGTCTATGGACTATGAATATCATAATGATATTTAACATTATATGTCACATCAATAATAATATATTATTATTATATACATCCTGTGGATTACTGTAAACCGTAGTTCCTACTATATTACTTTTCCTTGAATATTGTTTAAGGTACCTAATAATGAACTTATAAATCGTTTTAGAATTAAAAAACCGGCGTCTTGGCAGATTTTTCTTCACCAAAATATTTTGAAAGTGTATAACCCATTCAGTTCACCTTGGCAATTGACAACCGTTATAATTTATTTTATTTCTTTATAATCATCATAATCTCACTCTATATCAGGTCATGGGATTATGATAATTTTTTCAATATAATATACTTTTCGGACCGTTATATTTTTTAAAAGTAACGATTGCCGATTGCCAAGATGAAGTGGACGGGTTATACTAGTGTTCGTTATTCGCATTTTGTAGTATAAAATTATTATTATTATTATTATTGTGTATAACATCAAGATAATTTAATTGTAGATTTCGTATTTTGACGGATCACATTTCGCATACAACACTATAGTTGGCATCCACGATCCGATGATCATAATATATATAAAGTTATTACATAAATATAACGATTTTAATAATTTTAACATAGCAATCGACAAACGTTGCATATCAAGGAATCTTTGTCAAAGATTCAAAGGCACAGCCCCATACGCGGTAATAAACGACGTTGGTAAACTAATAGTCTTTGCTGCCAAGTTGTTAATAAGATCAATAATAATAATAAAACTTAATCGTTATAATTTATTGTTTGACATTTGTTCATTTGATGATCTATCAAATCTTATAAATATTTCTTTAAAAGTAATAAAATCGATATAATGGGCTTTTATTCTTGCATTATTACTATTCCGATATATTAATGTTACACCTATAAAATAAAAGCTTAATATGTTTAAAATAAAATGGTATAAATGGTGTAATAGATTCTAAGCGGATTGATGTATCGATTTTACAGTGATGTGAGTTTTTTATTTTTATTTTTTTTTGTTATCACTTTTTGGAAAAGTAAAAATGCTTCTATTTTTAAATCTTCAATTTCGAAAGTAGTTTTTGGTAGGAAATTGGATCTATAGATGGTACTTGGTAGTTACGTAAATCTATATTTTTTCTTTACAATAAAGAAACCAGAAAATAGCGTTTGCAAGTAAAAATTTTAAAAATTGAATATAAGGTACAACTTATTCCATATTTGTAATAAATGCTAAAGTAGATAAAGTTAATGATATTGTTACAATAGATGAAAAATTCTGACATAATACTTGTGTCTTTAAGTTTATCAGAGCGAGATGTATAGTATAAATTCTGTATTAACTATACATTGTCTATTTATGTGTATGAATCAAGGAAGTTTTATTGTATTATATTTTATATATTATTATATATTACTTTCCATGCATTAGATTTGACAATAAAACAAACTAGAAAGTACATTTTATGTATTTATTTCAATTACTGTGTATTGTACACTATTGTTAAATACTGTCAAAAACTCATATAATATGTGTGTCGGTATTATTATTATGCAACTTAAAAATAAAACATCAATTGTTTGGTTAATTTAATAATATTTTTTAAATTAATCAAAATGTTATACCTCATACGCTACGCATATTAAAATATTTAAGAACTTTCGTACCATTACATTATAGGTAACCTACTGACATATAAAATGGGCAACACAAGATTTTTCGGATTATTTAATAGTATTTATAAAAAGAAAACCTCTAATATTTTAGACTAAGTCTAATAGACTTACAGGTATATAAATATTACATTAAGCATTAACAAAAAATACCAAAGTTCAGCATTTTATCAATTTTAGTAGATACTAGTAACAATTCATTTTATTGTTAATAAAAATTACTTAATCACACCAATAATATGCATATAATATTCAATTATAAATTAATTACTTTATGATATAAACAAAAGGTAAGTCCGACTTATGGTGTCTAATGTTTATACACGTACTCGAATTTCGTATTGATATATTATATTTATATATAATGCTAGTATAGTACAATAATATTGTATGATATAATTTTTTAAACTACCTATTTATTTTACTTTTAGTATTATGTAGGTTGATATATTTTTTTTTGTAGTATTTTATTATTTTAATAATAAAATTTTTACATTTATACTATATAATAAGAATTTATAGAACTCGAAATTTTATTTTATTTTTCAGTGAATTCGTAAAACGGCAAAATAGATTCACATAATACATCAATAATATCTCAAAATAAATCGAAAATGTTATTATGTTTAGTAAAATTCATGATAACATAAAAAACATATAGGTTTAAAGTTTCTATTTTGAATGTTTTTAAATCATAACAAAACAATTTACATCGTTATTATTATTGTTTCAATAAGTAATTTCATCTAAATTTGAACAGAATGTGAATGTGTATAGAAAATAATTGCTTTTATATATTTTTTTTGATTTCATGGTTTCAGTATGAACTATTTATAAGGAATGTTGTATTAAATTTTCAAAATTTAAATATAAAAAGAAAATTTTTTATTGATTTTCATTGAGAAAATAGTTTGCAATTTTAACGAATTTCGTTAACAATTTATTTTAAAATGCATATAAAAAAATTATGTCGATATATTTTTATAATTTTTATACAGATATAAGAACAACTTATATGAAAACTTAAACTTTCAAGGATTTTGACCCAGCGAATAACATTTTATCGACACTCATAGAAAAACAATTATCACGCCAAGAAACAGCTGAAAACAAGTCAAAATATTTGAAAACTTTTCCTTACATAGAAAATTATTATTTAAATATTTAGTGAAAATTTCAAGTTTCTATAGTTATTCATTTTTAATTTATATAACAAAACAAAGAAATCAATTTTGTTCAAAACCGGTTTAATGTAAATATTCCTGTTTATCTTAATTTTTTTATTATTCCGGAGTAACATTTTTTTTTTACTTTTGACCTCTCAAAGTACTAGATCTAATTTTCTATCAGAAATCACCCTCAAAATGAAAAATTGTAGCATATTTACTGCCCAAATAGTGAAGACAGATAGAAAAAATAATTTAATTATTTTAAAATCAATACATTCACCGCTTCGCTCATTATCTAAAACAATAATTAGATAATAAAATATAACTTGGACTAAAAATTAAAATTGTACCTGTAACCTAATAATATAAATTTGAGTGCGCAACCGACGGACCGTCAAACGGGGCGGTGCTACAGCAGCGGTGATCGCAGCGAGTCATGTGCGCAGACTGCCGACTGTCGACAGTCGTTCGCCGCGAGTCCACGCGTGTTCGTCTTCCGTACTTCGTCGATTGTCCGTGTCGTAAATTGTATTCGCGGAGGCACGTGCGCATTTCGTTTTCGAGGTCCGTTCGCGATCGCGATCACTCGACATCGGGTATTAGCGTCGTGTATGTGAGACTGCGTTCGTTTGTGCAGTTTCCGCGTTAATTTCCCGCGTCGACGGGAGCGAGCGCCTCCGGTGCAACAGCCATGGAGGACTCGTGTCCCGTGAGCAATGCCGCGCAACAGGCTGAGGCGCAGCGGTTCCGGAAACAGTCGAAGAAAATCGGCCGAAAATTGTCCCGTCGACTGTCGCTTATTACCAAAGTGCCAAACATATTTAATGTTAAGTTCGCCGGGGCAGAAAGTCCGTCAACGCCGCACAAAATCGCGCATGGCGTCTCCGCGGCTACCGTCGACGACGATGTCATGCAGGCGCACGAGATCACCGTTATCGCGCCTGACAAGACTCAACGATTGGTGAGTACCTACTACCTACCTACAGTACTATATATATATCCTCAGGTTTCTTTTTTAGCAAATTATATTAGACGTGCGCAGATTTAAAAATATATATAACTAACAGTTAATATAGTATTCTGCGAAATCACCCTAATAATGCTTGGTTCAGGTTTCATGATGAAATACAATTCGTATATGTGTAGTGTGTTAGTGTGTATCTAAAAATTAGTGTTTAATTGCCCCAAGTTTTCGTCACAATAACGCCTACCTAATGTCCCTATTAAAAATGTTATAATATCCTTATTGCTATTTAAAATATTGCGTCTATTCAATAAAAAAATATTAAGTGCATTCCCCATTTATCATTTATCATTCTTCAATCGTACAGGAATATAGGATTTAAATTTAAACTTGTATATATTTATAATTTTCAAATTAATATAATAACTATAAAAATAATAGGACTAATTTTGAAGTGTAGTTTGAATAAAAAAATAAAATAAAAAAGAATTTATTATTTTTCAAAACTATAAGTCAATACTTTAGATGCTTTAAAAATTAAATCTTATTCATTTTAAATTATAGAAGAAATCCGATAGCGGTAAACAAACGTTCAAAACATTTGGTAATGGAGAAATTCAGGTTGTCTGTTTACTAAACACGGTAAAGTAAACGCCATAATCCATCGTTTGGTCTGTTTGGTTTTAGTAACCAAAACCGTGGTTGAGTTTGTTTATACTTTTGACGCCTATAATCTATAATCTATCACCTATACTATTACGGAAAACCAATGGTATAACCACAGATATATAAATATACCACGGTTATAGATAATATACCGCACCTTTCGCTTACGAAATACGAATTTCTACCCAAGAAACGTTACAAACATTGGCGTTCATTTTCTATAATGTTTACCACTATCGAATTTTCTTGTAGTTTTATTTTTTATAATTAATTAGTATGATAAATTATTTTATTTTATATTTAATTGTGTGTACAGACTTTTCATTCATTAAAGTATTTGATACACATGAATATATTATCAATATTTCAAGTTCGTAGAAATGTGTCTATGGAACTATAATATATATCAGTGGTTTTAATTAGTTAATCGCTTCTCAAAATCGTTTAAATTCAGAATTTGAAATGGTACCTCTATTATGTGTGCACTATTATACTAAATTATTCTTTTAAACACAGGTAGTAACCAGATAAAGCTTCTAAACATTTTCTAGATGACGTTTTAGACAAAATTCGCAAAAGCTTTATATTTGTAAACTAAATGCAATTGGATTACTCAAATTATTTTAGTTTGCGCAAAATAATTGTTAATGGGTATCCGAAAACATATAGTTAAATGACTAATTTATACAAATTTGTTTGGTAACTTCGATAACTGTATTAGTAGATATGTTATCGAATCCGTTCTTTACGCTATAAACAAATTGATAACCAATGTAGATATGACCAAAAATGTTTATAGTTTTATATAAGTCTAAACTTAACCAACCTAAGCCAGAATATATCACGTCAAAATGCACTGTTAGTTTAATAAAAAGTTTTCTTTACGACTTTTCTATGTTTTAAAGTAAAAGTTAAAAATTAATATTTAAAATTATTCTTTTACATCAATATAAGAGTATACTTATGACTTACGTTGTACCTACATGGCTACATATTTATATCCATACTATTATAGAAGACAATTTTTTGAGACATTTTTGGGGTCTTTAAAGTAATATAGTAATTACATATAGCTAATATTCATCTTTGAAATTAATTTACGTATATCATATAAAGGTTAGGTATGTCTTATAATATTAAACTGATTCTGATACTGTTATTTATACATAACTATATATGCATTACCTATAATATTTTATAATTTTAAAATGAATTTATAACACAATAAAAAAAACCTTCATCCTGTTTCTGTTAAAAAATATGGCGATGATCTCTTTATTTAATTCACGCAATAATTCTCATTATCACCAAATATGGATTTGTCCCGGTTTTATACAACTTAATAACACTATAGGCGTGGATCAATGATTACGCGACATGTGAAGTTTTTTTTTAACAGTGAACAGACCACAATACCATAATCGTTTATAATAATCATTTTTTATATTTAATCAATGTTAAAATATGTACAACAAACAATTTTTTAGAAACGTTATTATAATATTTTATGTGTATTGTATACTTCCATATGCATATATAATAATATTACAATAGTGTTTGTGTTTATTAGTTTAGTAAAAAAAATTAATCCCAACGTAGGTACAATATTCAAGATAGGTTTTTTCCTATATATGCTTAAATAGCTAGAAGAGTATAAAAAAGTATGGTTAAAGATATCCATGTATAATATATTTTTATTTTATAAAAATGTTCCTAACATAAATTACATATTCCAAACAAATTAAATGACTTTAATTTTCTTTGGTTCGTATTTTTCGTGGGTGTTCAGAAGAAAACAATACATACTGCGTTTAAAATTACTTTATAATATTAGACTAGAAATATATTAATATTAATTTCTAAAATTTAATAATATGGTACAGTATAATATAATATTACAAATGGTGAATTGGTCACAACTAATATAATAATTTAAATTTAGGACTATATCTTACATTATGTAATATGTTTTACATTTTATATACGTGACCTACATTTTTATACTTAGTACTTAAAACTACTTAGGAATACGATTTATGGGCATTATCATAAATTTTGGTATTACAATATAACAAGAATTTCCTTATTTAAAAATAACTAGTATAAAAATGTTTACATTTTTAATATTTACTAATATTTTAACAGATAAAATTTATTAGAAAACATAAATAATTAGAAAAAAATTTTAAAAATGCCAATAATAACTAATATGGTATACTGGAATAAACTTTAAAATTATGTGCACGATATGCGTGTGTTATGTTATGTAAAATCTACATGGAGTTAACGAACACAAATAAGTAAACGTACCTACCTATATTTTAAATGCATTCATTACTATGCATGATTTGGGTTCGCTTTCTCCAAAAAAAGCAGATGTAACATTGACATCAGTTAAAGACCAGGGGTCTTTAAAATACCATTAGATACAAGGCGAAAGTTTTTGATACACTATTTATTATCATTAGATGTTACTTTTAACAGACCTTTAATATTTATAAGCAAAAATAGAACATTTAAACTTGATAAATTAATAAATCAAGTAGGCGCTCTTTTTATATATGATAAAATATAAAGCCGAAAAACCGGAAAACACGTACTTATTTAATTATTTAGTTAGAATATTTTTATTAATTTCTGATTTTCGATATATATACCATATGTATAATATGTATATTGTGTATATATATGTGATATGTATTTTGTTCAAATAATTTACTTCTCAGAATTCAGATCCATGAGTTTGATTATTTTCTTAAAATCAACTTTATAGAAATATACTTAATAGTTAATAATATTATATAAATAGTTATTCACATAAATGTGAGGTATAGTTATATAGAAACTATAAGATTAAGTTACATAATATAAATTTTGAATGTTTAAATAATTATTTTTAATATTTTCCATCTATGTTTGTACACATTATTTAGTAAATACTTTTCTGTATTCAAGTTTATTACAGTTATTATTTATTTAAAAAATAATCCTATAATACATTTTATTAGGATTTCAGTTCAAGGTGGTTTGATTAAAAAGAAAATTATATTTTATTATCTTTCTTTCTTTTGTTCTGTCATGACTCATCTCATCTGGTGTCTGTGACAAGCTTCTTTTTTATTGCTTACCAACGCTAAATTATTGTGTTAGAATAACTTTTTATTTGTGTTTTCATGCAAATTTTCTTCAAAACATATCGCCGCCCACCATTCATATCCTTATCTGAAATAATATAGATAGAAAAAAACTGAACACTATACATTGTGAGTTTCGTCTAAACTTAAAGTAGCAAGTGTAGGAGTTTGCCGTTACATTTCGGGTTGGCGGATTTTCAATGATCATTGACTATAGAGCGTGGGTCTTAACTATGTCATTTCTCCAAACAGTGACCTTTTTTTTAATGGCCAACAATATTATATTATCTAAAGGAAAAATTAAAATACATTATACTTATTATATTTTTTAATTTGTAAAACGTAAAATATTTACTAAATTTTATAAAAATTAAAATATTTTATTGTTGATTGATTAACATGTTCATTATGTAAATTCTTTTTGGCAAAAATTGGTTAATTATTCAAAATTAAAATTCCTAATCAAACAGGTGAGTAATGAAAAGAAAATACATTTGTTGATTATTTCTTACACTTCGTATGTTCAATTGATGAAATAATAAAATTATAAAAATACCCACTAGCTATAGTATGTAATATACTACACATAATTAACATACCTAGCTATAAGTTTTCATATTAAATATACATAAATTTCAATGTAATATTTATTTTAAATATTAAAAACTATAATATGTAGTTCCTTATTATTATTTATTATTGAATGTTGAAATATTCATATAAAATAAATAAATTTTTATTGTTTTTAAAAGGTTGTCTATCATGCATTTTTTATATTTCTATTTATTTTAGACGGAGGGACAAATGTATTGATTTTACAATGATTGGTGAATCTCATATTTATTATAAATAAATAAGCTTTGAACATTTTTTTTTCAATTTTCAACTGAGGATAGTTTCTTAATTGAATTTAGTTGGTACTTTTTAGAGGTTAGTATTGAAAACTCGTAATATTTTGTAAAATAATCGCGATAAACAGAAACAATTTTTAACGAGTTTGACTTTTATTTTTTGATAAAAACTTCATGATGAAGATATTATAGCGTAGATATTTTACATTGTTATTGATAATTAAATTTTCAAAATATTTTTATGCTGTTTTCGCTATACTATGACATTTTCAATTTTGTTTTAGTTTTTTTTTTTTAAATGTAGATAAAAATTTTTGCTTAGTTAAAAATCTTGAAATTATATTATAAGACTTTTAAAAATAGTTTATTTTAAATAAAAAAAATCTCAAATATGTATAAGCACTTTTTTTTTGACATTTGAAGTTCAAATTTTTGTTTTTATTTTAATTAAATACTTAAATGAAAAATAACGATTTTAATTAATTTGATATTATTTATGTAAACATCGAACATGCAACTTTTCTTAATGTATATTATTATACTTAATATACCTACTCACAATTAAATTTCAAATTACATGTTTTTGACTTAAGTTAATTTACTTACCGTATGACCATAATGAGTAAGTCACTACACGTAAAATGTGAATTAAATGCTAAAATATTGCATAGGAAAAACAATTTAACTATTATGATAATACAAATATTTATAATGATATTAAAAAACTTTTTTTTACTATTGCAAGCCAATAAAAAAGTACACTTAATACCTGCTGTATAGTAAAGCGGTTACCAACTTTCAGTCTTTTTTTAAAATTTATTTTATTTTACCTATATTAATTTTTTGTAATAATTGTAATTTCTTACACAAGACATACTGTCTTACTAAATATAAAATAAAAATTTTGGCACTTAATTTCAATGTCTATGAATAAGGATAAACATTTTTGATTCTAAATTTTTGAAATTATTTATATTAATAAAATATTTCATTTAATAAAATTTAAAATTCAGTAAAAATCATCGTATATGGGTGCAACACGAGAAATATTCTGAAGGATCAATTTAACTGGTATTGTTGAATGTGCTTTATTCATATCTAGCCTGTGGCCATACACAATATTACACACTTCTCAACATAAATTGTGAAGTGCATATAGACATAAAAGATATAACCGTAGATAAAACAACGCATGTATTTAAAAGTGAATTTTGTAAAGTCGTATTGTTCTTGTTCCATAATATGTCTTCACCGTTAATTTTGAAATTAATTTTAGAAATAATTTAAAACTACTAGAGAATCTATTGTTGTATTTATTAAGTATTTTAGGTTAACATAGTATAGGTAACAATGATGTGTTGGTTTTTACTCGTTCTTTATGGAATTGCTAGCCTGAAGACCAGGTTATGACTATAAGCTTTAACAATATGGTTTTCTAGGCCACGTTTGTGTTTATAAGAGGAGTTGATAGGTAAACTGGTCGAATCAATTGTATACCTATATTAAAAACTAGTGTGCCACGACATAGAAAAATAGCTTAGAGAAGAGATACTTTCGTCTTTCCTGTATACATTATTATTAAACGGGAGCTTAAATATAACCAAACAGCGTACGAATTGAAATTTCAAATGCCCCATAGCCTAAATAGAATGTAATATACACAATATACATAATATATATAGTGTATATGATATTTAATCACTATACTTAAAGTAATCTCATTATTGAAATTTATTTTCTAAATGCGTATGGATTAGTGAATTATTGTTTTCAAATGCATACTAGTAGTATAACGTTTTCACATTACATGTTAGGTATATATAGTGAATTATATTATATTATTGTCTTGTAGTGGATAAGCGGTCGAATATGAATATGTTTTTGACTCAGCTGCTGTACAATACATTTCGTATTGTATTGTAGTAGTGTCATATACTGTAAAACATTCATTGTGGTTCACATTTTTTATTGATATTTGTTGTAGTTAAAACTCTTACATGAACATATGTTAGATGTACATTGTACATAACATTTTTGACATTTTTAAAATCATGTATTTACTCGATCTTGAGTAATTTTAAATTTATAATGATTAACATAGGTTGATATTTTTTTTTAAAAAGATTTTTACTTTCCCAATATGATATATTTATATATATATATATGGTTATACCTAATCTAACCTATAGTTTATACAAGTAATGAAATAGATAGGTGTGATAAATCGATAAATGTCTTGGACTTAAACTTATTGAATATTATTGAATCTAATCTAGGATAAGGCACTTTATACGTATATTCTGCGTCTAGCAATAATACAATAATAACGCATACCTACTATACAACTTAAATTTCTCGGTAGGTATGAAAACTCCGTGTTATTTTGTACTATAATAACCAATAATATTATATCAGTCGTTTAACATAACTTTTTGTCTCCTTTCAAAATCAAGCCTTCCACATTAATTATGTTTAAAACTACATAAGAAAATAACAGACTATATTTATTTATTATTTATCTACGACATCACAATACCTTATATTCATTGTAGTAAAGCTATTGTTTAATCAAATTTAAGTTTTTTGGATGTCAATGAGCACGTTTCGGAATAGTATAAAAGAATTTTTAAGTGCTAAAGGGAACCGTTGTTCGGTTGTTATTGTTGTTTTATATTTATTTTTACGAAGAAAGTAAAAATATGATAAGTCAAATAGAATACTATACTAAAATTACTATGGCAAAAAATGTGATAACATTATAAAATTATATGGCTAATCTTATTTATTGAACATATAATTTCACTTTATTTTGTAATATTATATATAGTAAAAGAAAATAGTAAAAAAGTCGATGTTTGATGACACAAAACCATTCTGTGTTATTTCATTTTGTTTTGTATTAAACTCTACTTCCACTATTTTCATGGATTATTAAGTAATTTAAATTAAAAATATCCATGGTTGTATATAATATTATAAGAATAATAAAATAGTGCTATTGTTATAAAATTTAAATTAGTTTTCACTGTTGGATTTTTTTTCATGGAAGTTTTAAAAATCATTTTTTAATTTTATTTATTATAAAAGTTTATTAACGTTAATATATTGTAGATACTACATATGCGGTACACCATATTATAAATAAATAAAAGATGCAGATAATATATTTAAAAAAGAGCCTTCAATTTGTAAATAATTTTTATATTTTTTAATTTAATTCTTAAGTTATTATAAACTTTTTCACAATTAACTTTTTAACAATATACCTTAATAAGCTTTTTGTATTATGTATTATATTATTTGTATTATATTTTATTTTATAAACATTTTTAGTCGAATAAATTATGTTCAACTGTTAAATATTCGTAAACTTCGGTCATATACGTAAACGACGAATTATGCGTTACGCTTTCTGCAGCTAGTTTCAGTGTTTCACTAATCAGTAATCACTAGTAGATGTTTGTAGCTTTATATTAATATAAGTTTAGTTTAGACAATAGTGCAACATTTTACTGTAAATAATTCATCAGCTAAAAGTAAAATTGTTGATTTGTCCAAATCTATTCATAGGTACATTTATAATAAGTCATTAGAACTAATAAGTGTTTAGAATTTAAGGTGCCAAATCAAAGAATAATGTTGGTGCTATACTGTTAAGTGTTGACAACGAGTTTATCCTTCTCAAATTCGTGATAGAGATATCTGTAGTTTTGTAAGTCACAGTAAAATATTTTTAAATTGAATCAATAATATCTGTTTCATTTATTGTAATTGTCTAAATTATGTATTCAATAGTAGGTACTCACACGATTTTTTTAAAAACTTTAATGCTTTATATAATATTACGTGACAGATAAAAGTATTAAGCTATTGCTGTATCACTAATAGTACACTACATATACACAGAATTATAAATAAATTTCTTTCATAGGTATTAAGTTAATTTAAATTCTTAAAAGTCGAATAATAAGTAAAGTTTAAAATTTGTAAATATTTAACATAAAACAATCTTTAATGTTTTCTGAAAGTAGAAAAATGTAAACTTATGCATTATATTATAAATATAGTATACAAATATAATTATAATACCTAAAGAATTATTACTAATTATTTTTGAAAATGTATGAGTATGGTTAATTTTTAACATAGAATGTCTAAACATTTTATCAGTTAGTTAGTTGTTCGTTGACGCTTTAATTGAATGAATAAAACTAGTTAGTTACAAAATAAGCGTATTATTTACTATGAGAATTGCCTGAGGTCTATTACTCATCTCGTATTCTCGTTACATTAATTCGTATACATAACGTGTACAATTCAGATTTAATGACTTTTTTTTATTTCAAATCATTCTTATTAGTTATTAGTCACTTATTACTTACACTTCCGAATTTAAATAAATAACAGTAGGGAAAGTCATGTTGTGTACATGATATATCCTATATATTCTTAGATCTAACAAATAATTTAAATTATTGTTTTATTTTTTATGTAAAATAATCAATTTTTCGAACCGATGACGTCATTGATATTTAATTTGGCAACTTATAAGAAAACTTTAATTGTCTATTCATCTCTTTGGATTGATCAAATTTACATCCGGCAATGACCTCCAAACCGGACTGGAATTATTTCCATTATGGCATATTATTTAGTACACTCCATGTACACATTGTTTATTATAGGTAGTGAAATCAGACCCGTTGCAATGAGAACGGATAAAGAATGGGTAAAAGAAAGAATATTTTTCCATTTACTACACGGTAGCTTTAAGTTCCATAAAACGATGATAAAAATTCCGATTATAGACATTACTTATTACGCACGTTACACGACCATGGTCAGCATTTATTTTACTGCAATTTTTACAAATCGTTATTTTCCACATACAACATTAGTTATTCATACAATTTTAATATTTTTATCTATAATAAAAAGTATAATCTGTACAAATGTAAATAATCATTTCATAGATGTGTGAAATGTGAAAACAAAAGTATTATTGTATAATAGATTTTTAGAAAAATCACTAAAATAGTAAAAATCCATAAATGATAGAGGTTAATTTAAGTTAAAATTAAACTTTAAAAACCCGTATCAATCTATAAAAACTAAATGAATTATAATATTTTGTCATCTTTTTTTTACTTTATTATTTTTATATATAGATTCTATGATATAAATATTAAATAATAATTTTTATTTTTATAAAGAATTTCTATAATATATTACGTAATTACTAATTAGTATTTTAATTTTGAGTGATACGATTTTAAGTAATAGTTATTGCTTTTAAAACAATGATTTCCTAGATTGGTACTTTAAAATTTAAAGATGAGTACATAATTTCTTTTTTAATTTTACAAATCGTATGTAAATACTCGTAACGTTTTATATTATTATCGTCCTCATCATTATTTATTCATTATATTTCCAAATTTTTAGTTATAATTTATTTTAAATTACAAATAATAATACAAAACTGTTAAAATTTGCTTGTACATATATTATGTAGTAAAAAAAAAAAAAAAAATATACATTATTTTAACCCTGTACGTACCGCCTACCTATTTTATTATTAGTTTATTTAAAATTAATTGATTTCACGTGTTTTAATTTGTAATAATTATAATTATAGCATCAAACATGATAAGAAAAACTTGAAATTTATGGAATAAATCGATAGGAAAACATGAGTAAATTATAATTTCTTTCCTGTATGAAATGTTCGCTGTGGTTTGAATTTAATTATGTGATTTTTGAATTACGTAATTTGTGTGGTATAAATAATTAAACGTGCACAATTTTAAACAATACAATTATAAAAGTGTGCGGTTTCCATGAAACTAGAATTGATGAAGTATAAAGAATTGAAAGACGTGTTTTAGAGAAAAAAGTACGTCATTAATTCATAAGTAGATATACTGTATAGGTAGGCACAAGATAATAATTTAAGAGCGTGTCAGAGCACCATTTGTATTTTTTTTTTCCTATGCGCATCATAATAACCGATTTGCATTTAGCAGAATCAATCTTTTGTTTTTAGCCAATATTAAAGTTAATTACCATATTATTAAACTTAAAGTTAAGTGTATTATATATGTGTTTGTATGGTAGCTTTTTTACAATTTTAATTGTTGTGCAAGTTATGAGTATATAAAATATTATAATTAAAAAATTCTCATAAATTACTGTATATATTTTATTTGTAGCCATTTGACTTTTATCTCAATATTATATACCAAATAAAAGATTAATATAAACTAGATAAGAAATATAATAATTAATATTATAAAATGAAGATTTTAGTATGGTATATAATATTGGATGATATAATATTTAACCTAACTTAATTTTTGAGCCTATACCGTGGGCCGTGGGGTAACCTGGTAAGCATTATATATACCTTTTTTTATAGTTACGGTTTTGTGAAATATATTTTTTCAAATTATTCAATAAAACGATGTATAGTAATTAATCTTAACTGATATAATTTGTCACTCCATCCATATGTAAATAATTTCAGTGTACATTATTCTTAACCTGAAGCTATGCAATTATTACTATACCTTATCAAATTTTGAATGACATGCAATTTTTTTTTAATTAAAAGAAAAATGGGTGACCTATCGTATTTTAGGTGATTGACCTTAATGAAGTAGAACTTAATAATAAAATGATTTAAGGAGTGTCTTTATACATAATATTCGTTGTATAAACAAACACATTATTTATATGGGTTCTACACTTTTTGAATAATTTAGTTCGTTAATATGTTGTGTCGTATATTGATAGTCATATTTTTTTTAGATTTTGAGAGGAGCGATAAATGTATTGACATTAATGTGACTTTGGATAGCAAATTAGATCTAGTTTAAACTTTTGACAGATTAAATTAAAATATTACCAGTATTTTTTTAATCGAAAAAATAAATAAAAATTAATTAACGAGAATATTTATTCTAAAACAGATTTATCTAAATTCATTTTTTTTATTTTATTATAATTCAAAAACTAATAGTAGAAGAAATTTAAAATTTCGCCAAGTATTAATATTATTATTTTCTAAATATGGTAAAATTTTCAAAATATTTCGACTATTAAATACTTTTTCAGTTTATAACTAAAAAATTTACGAAAGGGTAAAAGTACTTGAATGTTTAGTAAAAGTTTCGCATTTAAAAAAATATCGACAATTTAGTCACAATATTTTTATATAAGCATTTAAATTTAGAATTTTAACAACATTCGTGAGAATTTCAAAAAATACAAGTTACCTACTTTGTAGTCAGAAATTCAGAATTACATAAAAATATTTATTTATACCTAAGATTTTAAAACTGAATACAATAGGTTCTATAGGTTTTCCAACTTATATAAAAATAAATTCTACTGAAAAGTCAAAATAATTTTTTTATGAGTATTTGAAGTTTAAATTCTTATAACATTAAATATTCACCCATGTAATGATTACTTATAAAAATATACTTTTACTTATATTATTATGAATTTTATTATATATACGCAATGATATATTTGATTTATTTTAAGATAATATTTATTTATAAATATATTATAATTAATGTATTACGGTTTTTACAAAAAGTTGAAATTAAATTTTGAGTTCTATACATTTTAATAATATGGTATAAATGTATATAGTTATAATAATAAAATATTATACATTATCTAAAAAAAAAATTGTTTCAACCTACCATAATACTAACATTAAAATGAATGGTTTTAATAACTATATAAAAACAAAATATATTTATAGTCTATATAATGATGTTATAGACTGACAATAAACAGATCATTTTTGATCAGAATCGTTTTTCTAATGCAATGATATATTTTTGAATTCAAATTTATTACAGCTATAATAGTGACCTATTCAACATATGATGTATAAGTACAGCAGAGTGGTACTTGACTAATTGTTTTAAATTTTAAATCAATTTTTAATTGTTTCACAACTAAAACTGGAAATGGAATATTTGATACACATAATATATTGTGCTATATTAATTTTTTTTCAAAAGATTGTTGCTTCTAAAATCATGATACTTGAATGTATATAATAAATAATTAGCAAAAAAGAATTTAATTTTCTCAATTTTCTTTTCAATTATGAATCTATTTTCAATGTAATTTTTACTAAAATAGTTATTTTAATTCAAATAGAAATATTTACTATACAAAGAAGATATTTAGTTTTTATTCGAATGGATTTAGGTGTTTATTTTTTTCCCACAACATCCAGTTGACATTGACTTGGAGAGTTTTCACTTTGATCACTCTCCGCTGCCAAACCCGTTTGGGCTATATGCGCAACCACAGATTTTATACCTACTATCGAACATCGACGTGACAAAACGTTCATATAGGTTAACGATTTAATAATTTTAATTTATCTACCTAGTTTAATCATTGAAAAATATGTATACATTATATAAATATACACATACAATAAGTTGATCGCAGTTTTAGTTGTGCAATAAAAGTTATGGATGAAAATAATAATATTATAATTGCCTATTTAAGTATGTATATATAATTTTCTGTACGCGGAAATTTGGAGATATTATATATTTTAATTTTGTGGATTGTTTCTTAATGACGCATATGCAGTTATTATATATTAATAAACTTATAATATACTATATAATACATACACGTATATATTACATAAAGGTGGTGGGGGCACACCGATCGTTGACTCCTATAGGGGCATGCAAATTGCGCTTAATATACGTATACACACGTGTACTGTAATATATATATATGTTTATGTGCATATTATATTGTATGCAGTTTATATGTATGTGTTTATATTTATATTGAACAGGCGTCATTGTGCTATGAAAATTGGGCAAAGCGTATTGTTTGACCAGTAGCGACAAAAGAGCCGGCGTGCACAATGTCCATGAAGGCCGAATAAAACGCGGACGTGCAACGTACTGGTTTGTGCGTTGGCGAGGGGGGATCGTGGGGAAGCGATAGGAGAAACTACAGACGGACGAGATTAAAAAATATATATAAAAAACGAGCACGCGTTATCACGTCTACCTATATACGACAATATTTGTATTATTAATACCTGCATTTTATTTTTGAAAATTATTACTGTGTCCAAAATTCAAATTTTTTGATTGGGAAAGATGAAACGATAAATATTTTTATTTATTGGGTCATTTTGAAAATGTCAATACAAATATATTGTATTAATCAACTGTATATTTAACATTCACATACATATATAGTTATTATTTTTGTATTACATTTTATCCAATAATTATTTATCATTTTCTACTGTACAAATATGCTGTTTGGTGTTTCGGATAATTGAAATCATCTATAAAATGGAATGTTTTTAGTACCTGATTTGAATATTTTGGGATTTGAAGTTGCGTAAAAGGGTTTATTTTAATATTGGTTATATATTTTTCTATTGCAGATACAAGTTTAAGCGTTCTATTCTCGGTTCTATTTAATTTTTAGTCCATTGCTCGTTATTTATGGTATTTAAATCTAATAATACACTATGACTAACTGGAAATGTAACTAACAATATTTCAATAAGTAATGATAATTAATATTTTAGTAAGTACTACACTACCTCCTATATACATAATATACACATAGAAGTATTTATACCCCTGATCTCAATACCTATTTATTATTTTTTCACATTTCATTACATTTAATTTCGAGATAAATTCATTAATTTGTGTAACGTTTGATGAATTAATAGTATGTCATAATAATTATTATTTTTAGCCTTATCGTGATTGTGCAATTATTTTTTTGTTCGTACCTTTATGGATACATTAATAAATTAATAATACTATTATTTATTACAACTGATTAAATTTAATAATTAATATACATAATAAAATAATGTAAGAATACATAATAGATATAGTATGTATATAACAGTTTCGTTTGTACGTAATAGATTTTAGAAACATTTCAGCAATATACAAAAAGCTTTGTAATATTTTAAATTTTAATATATCACCTTATTGTGTGTATACTGATACTTATATAACTTATATACCGAGATTGATAAGTTAAGTCACTAAATAAAAAAGTAGTAAGTAAATTGAGTGACGGAAAAAAATGTTAGTAAGTTATTTATAGTAGGTACGTACAATTTTATAATTATGGTATAAATTAAAATATATTATGTGGTTTTTATTATATAATGTTCTCGGTAAAAACTTAATTGATAAAGATTTAACAAATTCAAATTGGGTTATTATATTAATAGTACCTATATTTTGTCTTTTGCTCTCTTAAGTGTTCTTCTTTATAGAACGTAATTTTCTTTTTTTGTTTTGTGCTTCATATTTTTTTATACGTCTGTGGCTGTACTTCTAATAATTCGTTAACAAAATTTAAAAATATTTGGATGAGGGTTGTAAAGGCGTCGGTTTAATACTGTATGATATGATTCACAACTATTTGTTGTACGCACTGTAGTAGTTGCCACTTCAGATCAAATATTTGAGAAAAATGTAGCATCAGGTGAGATATAAGTGTCTAGTACTCTAGTGTATAATCACAAAGTATCTATATCTTACCATTTGGTTGTATGGATATTAGATCTTCTACAAAATATTCATCATTCGCTAACTTCTTCAAGTGTTAGAAATGGTAAACCAAAAAAATACTTTTTCTATGTTTAAACTGTTGTATAAATATTATATATTTAAGTTTTTAATACAGTGTACTCTCGATTATCCGCGGAATAGAGTGGCAGGGCATCCACGGATAAGCAAATTCCGTGGATAATTTGAAAAATTAAAATTACGAATTAAACGTATCAACAATTACCAAAAAGTTCTTGATATGTAATAAACAAGCGTGATGTATTTTATGTCGTTATCGATTAATTGGCTATCACAACCCAATTAAACCGATAATTATGTATAATGTAAAGATATATATATTTTTTTGTATACATATAGGTATGTAGATAATTCGTGGATAATCGAGAGTACACTGTATTTATTAAGTAGACTTAGTTGCACCATTAGTTTATACCTGGGACCCAACTTACCTACTACATTTTAATACTTTATACTCGGGACTCAACTTACCGCTTTCAAAATGTATACAAATTATCACAAACCCAATTTATCTAACCCCTTTTATACCTATACAACAAAAATGTCTGAAGAAACATTTTGATGGTGATAACTGATAATATCAAGCAAGAGGTTTATGGTAAACATATTATTATGTTTATTTAGACAAAATAATGTTAATATCATGCTAAATATTACATATTATAATCTAACAATATTTTATTTAATAACTTTTAGTTAAAATCGATTGTTTATATGTATAACCTGAGTATAGAATTACTGATAATTGCTGTCCACTTGTATATTATTTTAAGTTAACACAACTCGTAAGAAATAAAATAAAAATGCCTTGTATATTGTATGATATAATAATATTACACGATGACTGATATACAACAGTTGTAATGATTATATACTATGATCAATATTAGTTGCATACGAAGTTTTTGAAATTATATTTTTAGTTTACAGTTTGCACACTAATATTTTTTTGTTAGTACCTATCTAATTATTTATATGAGTTCATATTGACAATTGACATAATAATTAAAATAAATGTATAAATAAAGCTGAGAATAAGTCTCAACTTTCAACTGTTCTTATCGTCTGCTCCTACCTTTTTTTTTTTTATAGAATATTTGATTAAATGTAAATTATTTAGTTGACCTCAATAATTTAGTATGCTATAAGTGTATATTGTATAGATAGGTTGTAGCGTTTATTTTATCCCCTTATAAAGTTTTTCAAAATACATAATTAGTTAATTATACCAACAATCTAGAAAATGACCCAGTTTAAAAAAATAATAATTTTCATATAATATATTTAACCTTAACTTAGAAAAGTTATCACTAAAATAAATATAATTATTAATATTCATTATTTAGTATTATTTTATAAACATAGTAATGTTAAAACTTAAAATAATGGCTTCCATTTTAATAAATTTAATTTTTAAAAATATAATAGGTGTTTTTCATATCATGGTCATCTTAAGTGTTGTAAACTAATATATCATTAAAAATGTTTTTATGAACACTATGAACTAATTAAAGTTATTAAATAGTCTAAGTTTTTTAGCTTTAAGGTACTATTTATTAACACCTATAGCTTCTCCATAAAGTAGAATAGTATTTAGTATATGATGTAATTATGTACCAATGTGCCATATTATTTATTTATTGATACTAATAACTGATTAGATATTAAGTCGTAAATGTGCTATTAATATATTTTAAAATTATAAAAATATTGTAGTTTTTTAGTATATAGGTATACCTAATTAAACATTTTAACCAGAAATAAAATATATTTAATTTCATTCACATGATACATTTTATTGAAACATTGACTTTTGAGGATAATATATTAATGGTATTCATTATATCTTGTATTTCCAATGATATTTACATAGAAAATAATATTTTAGTTTTAAAAACATGGTATGGTAGATAGATTGAAATATCCTAAAATTGGATTATTATTTAATTAAAATATGAATTCAGTACAGTTATAGTTTATTTTTAGACAGTTAAAAAAAGTATTGTTCATACTTCATTCAACTACAAGTCAAAACAATTAATTAATATTTAGATTACCTTATTTTACCTTGACTAATAGAAAAAAAATGTTTGGACTATTCACATTTACCGAAAATTTCGAATAGAATTTATGTATAAATATTCTTTAGTGTTTAGAGCTTTTTATACACCTAAAACGTAGTGTAATTAAGTTGCATTATTTGTTTGTAATCGTGTAAGTATAATTGGTGGTTCCGGGGACACGGTTCGTCCTTGTACCACAACTATCGTCTCATAATAACCAAATACCGTATAATATAATATATTATATCCATGTTTGACCCCATCCCCTCACCAAGTGTATATGACCTCTGGTTGCTACACGGTAATGGGACATCGTGGTTCATTGGATGTGCAAAATCAAAGATTTTGAGATCAAAGTTCACCGTGTAGTGTTGGTTATGTTGCTTAACGTATAGGTATTACGTTTTTAACTCGAAAGCGTCAATGTAACATACAAAACTTACTAATTTTATAAAATTACCATCATAGACTGATACATGTGCGTATGTATAGGTAAGCACACACGTGTTTTTACCTGATATTACGAAATTATTTTTTTCTTCTTATTTTTATGTAACAAATAAATTACGGGATCACTAACATATCCTTCAATTATAAGTTATAAGTTCTAACCTGACGAGTACACGCCCAACAACACCTAACTCCTCTCGTACTATACATACACGTAAAGCTATATACAACTATATAAGTGAGCCGGTTTCGTTTCTGCAGAAACTGTCAAGACTCGCGGGTTGTTGTTTTATTCCCATTGTTCTCACACTACCGGGTAACACAATATAAAAGGATGTGTCAATACGGTTCGGAAGAGGATCGGCTCTATTGTGGCGGACTATATTATAATAATGTAGATAAAAATGCATTTTTGAAAAATAAAAATTTAAACCTAGTAATAATGTAATTGGTTGACCTCAGATAACCCATTTATGTTCATTAAACCCATCCCGTTTGTTCAAGTCTCTTGTTTGGATTTTATATAATTTTATTTGTGTATTATATTATATAGGTATGTACTATCTATTTATAACGTTCGCGGTACTATGGGCTATACGGCCGAGTCACGCATGCCTAAAACTATGTATGTTTTATAAAATCTATAAAACATGTATTTTACCCAAATATTATATTAAAACCTCAATTTAATAGATTAACATTGGAAATATATCATTCTTGTGAATTTAATTGAAACATCATTATACTATATCGATCTAAATTACCATTTAATATACCAATTATATATCGTTAATCCGAAGTAGACATACATTATAATTTATAATGCTTTTATTTTTTTTTTAATTTAAGCTAAATGGACAATAGAGCTAATTTGATTTTTAATTTCTATTTCTGGTAAAGAAATTAATAGTATTCATAAGTCTTAATCAGATGTCCGTCAAACATTCATTCGAGCATTCCATGCAATTAAAAATGTTTGACTACACAGTCTACATGTACTAAATACTTAGCTAAATTAGTACATATTGCAATAGTTATACAAAATTTGAAATTTGTTACTTATTAACTATATTAATTATACATATTTATTTTATAAACTGAGATTTCAAACTAATGTTTTTGAATTATTTAGGGTAAACAGTATAAAGATTGTAGGTACATTTTTTTCATTGTAGTCTTGTGTTATATTTACAATTTTTCGTATATTGCGAATATTGTTTACTAAAAATACTTGCTATTTTGTCGACAAACCAGTTAGATAACTACAGAATATGTAATATTATTTATGCCCTCATATTAATCTATGTATATATATATATAAAACATATGTCTGGTAAAATACTAGTCCCTCTCTTTTCGAAAAAAGCTTATACAATTCTACATACAAAATTAATAATCATAATAATAGATATAGAAATAACTATTCATTAAAATTTTTAAACGTAAAAATGATGACTGTGCTGTACAATATTTGAATTTAAACATTTACCTGTACGACTGAACGTTTGACTTCATAAATATTAAAACATTAAAAATTAATTATATTTGTCATTAGTTTTAGGGATAAAAATTCTTAAAAAATGAATGGTTCTAAATTTAAATGGAGAATACTTAAGAATGCATTAGTGAAAATACATTATTTACAAGTAATTAAAAATGAAAATGCACGTATAATTTAATACTATAAGTGTAAAGTTAGAGTTAAAGTCACTCAAGTTATCACAATATTAAAAAAAATACCAATAATTTCTAAAGTGCTGCTATATCGGTGATTAAGTTTACTAAAAGTTAAAACTATCAAAAATATTATTTCGGTATTTTGTTTGATCTTACATTTGTATAACACTATAACATACAATATAGTATAGAAATATTGAAATGCTTATAAAATGCTATGAAAAACAAGAATTCTACTAAATTCTGACTAAACTAAAAAATAATAGAGGTCATAAATTAAGATGTGCGCGTGAAAATATCCAATATTTATTTTCTATATTCATAGAGTATGCGTGACAAGACTAAAAAATTTGCTTTCTGAAATGTATTTAGGTTTAGGCAGTCATATACACTTAATGAATGGTTTCCAGCTCATAACAATTGTACATAATAAAAACTATAATTATTTTAGTTATAGGACCATAATACATATAACCATATTGTAGTGTAACGAGATGTATTTTCTAGGAAATAACTAAATAAAACTTCTTTAATTGCATTTTATTTTGAAGTCCATATATTTAATTCTCCTTATTTTAATAGACAATAAACTTAAAATAAAATATTTTTTGTCAGATAGAAAATCATTATCAAACTATTTTTAACAAGTAATTTAAAATTAAAATTATTTAAATTCTGTTAATGTTTAACTATAATGTTTTAAGGTTTTATGTGAACTACACAAATTTACCACATTAATCTTTTTTTAAGCTATGAGCTTTTTACATTGAAAATTATCTACTTCATATTATGTATTTTCTACATTTCTAGGAAAGATTTACTTTCTATTTTTTTGTAAGTTTTGATATTACTTTTCCGACTTCAAGGCTACGAATCTTATTGTGTTAGGTATTATCTACCTGCTAACCATTTGCCATACTACAATATTATTGTAACAAAAATATGATTTCATCATGATTACAAGGACATCAGCTGTACTTTGTACAAAATCTGTCGTTTTTTGTGTACATTGTTTAATCGATAGATGTGAAAACATTAGAATTTTCCGTTACATACATGTGGTTCAGAAATAATCATTAAATTTAGATTCGGAGTTTATAAATGAATATATTATATTGGTTTTATAATCATGTACCTAGTTGGCTAATATAGTTATAGTATCCGTACTACATAATTTTATGTTCTATATTGTGACATACTGTTTATATAGTTGTGAATAATATGTACGTAAACTACTAAAGTTTTAAATTTTAGATAGAAAATATTGCTTGGATGACGATACTAATTTAAGGACATACCTTTTATACATTTTTCATAGTCAATTGAATTAAATGGAAAAATTAGGGTTGCGAATAATTCGTGTTTAACAAAAAATTTTGTATTATATTTTATAATAGTGCAGCAGAATATAATAATATCAGAAATGTGGCTATTGATTATTTACCCTTAAATTTTCTAGCATTATGTCATATTGTATTATATACAGAATTTTGAAAATACAAGCGTATATCTGACATTTTATTTATTTTTGAAAAAAAATATATTTAAATAATAACGATTGTAGATTATAATAATTCGATGATATTATAATTATTTAAGATATATTTTTATTTAATATCCGTAGCTTGAACTATTAATAGTTTTTATTTTAATTTTCAGTTATTGAACGTAATATGTAAAAAGTAAATTTTATTTATAATTACTTTCAAATTGTCTATTTACAAAATATTTTTAATTTTTAATTATTTTTTATCTTTAACTCAACTTTTATAAATGAGCCTATAAACGGTGTTATAAAGTAAGAGCAAATCAGAATCGTTTTTTTCGAATGTAGTTATTTTTCATTGCATTCAAAAGTATAACCATAAGAAACTTCCTACTATAAATAATATATAGGTATATCCAGTATCCCAGTCAAGGTGTGGACTAATGAGGGATGTTTGATGTGTACAAATGCCCGTTATCTGTATCTCATTTGATTGTCGTTATGGCTTTTGTCTGACATTGTTTGGTCTCTACTATGATAAAATTTCAAAATGTATTATAATAAATATTTTGTACTGTCAGCATTTTTAAATAACTATATAAACTATAGGGAGTCTACTTTGCCATATTGTGTTAATACGTAAATATATAAACAGCGTGTGCTATACACTATACAGCGTCTTAAACTAACAATAATAGGTATTATAAAAAAATTATATTATGCATATGTATTATGTATACATATTCTCCTTAATAATTGCTATTATTTGGCTTATGCAGTTATGTTATGTACTATATTTATAAAATATTTCGCTTATAAATTTATCGTTATAAAATTGAATTTTTTAAATTATTTAAAATTTGTATATTTTTAATTGTCTCAATTAAAAAACGTTTTTTTTTTATCACTGAAATGAAAAATGCTTTATTTTTATAAATGTTAAAAATGTAATTTTCAAACTTAAATAACCAAGAAAATGAAAATTATAAGTTTGTCCTTGTATAATAAAATATTTAGATTGGAAAATATTTAAAACTATTTTACGCAATGTCTTTTATATAATAATCATTTTAATCAATGTTAATGATTGTATTAGATCATATTATAAGTAATGAGCGAAAGACGTATGATATTATTTATATTTATAATTATTATTTATTAATACGTTACCTAAATTAATTGTTGATTTGACTGTCTATATAAATAAAATATTGAACGTTTTAATGAGCCATTCCCCTCCACCATTTGGTGTATCAACTTAATATAAAAATAAACTGTTATTGTTAATTGGTGATTTTATTTTTTTTAGTATTTTAGGTTTTCCCCCATTTTAAAATCTTGGCTACCCCACTGTCCGATAAATAATATTTAATGATTAGATTTTCTAAAATGAAGAATTCTGCGGTCTTATGCAATACTCACTAACTCACTTATAATTTATTGATTTATATAAGTTATAAACAAAATAATATGTGCTCCTTCAAACAATTGAAGAGTGTTTGATTTTGTATGCTTATAGAAAGGGATGACAATGGTTTGAAAATATTATTTTATAAATATTTTATTTACATCCGCCCTATTCTGATACTTATCAAGCGTTTTGTTAATTACTTTTTTATTTTTAGATTCTTTCTATTTTCGTTATTTTATACGTCTTATTAGTTATAATTATTGGTTCTATTGTGGTGTATTTTTTTCATAGTACCTAAATGCCTATGCATTTTCATTGAAATATAAGTACATCGTTTTGATTTGTTCGAGGTCCACACTTACAGTAGAAGAGGGATTTTGATGATAATATTATTGTCCTGGAAATGCGCTGAACTATAGTATAGTGAACTTCCCACTAATGATTGTAATTTTGGCGTGGGTATAGGAAACGATCATCATTACTCCAAAACTGGATGACT
This sequence comes from Rhopalosiphum maidis, assembly GCF_003676215.2. Lineage (NCBI taxonomy): Eukaryota > Metazoa > Arthropoda > Insecta > Hemiptera > Aphididae > Rhopalosiphum > Rhopalosiphum maidis. The sequence continues at coordinate 48,802,768 of NC_040878.1, forward strand.
GTATCGTGGAACGAAATAAATAGGTGAACAATCTAATTACGAGTGGGGCTATAATATTTTGCATTAGTTTTTCATTACGTTTGTGTGACCTACACCGCTTGTAGTATCATCAGAGTCCTTCGCGTTCTTTTTTTTCACTACTTATTATAATATATGCTATTTCACTAGTGCTATAATTATTATTACGTAGGTATTGTATCGTACTATAGTCATCGTCTGTTCATATACGAGAGAATAACGTGTGTGAGTTCGTCTGCTGCATTAATTCGTAGTTTTCATTTCCGAACGGTAATACGTGCTCAACGTGCTAAATGTGATCCGTGAAATTGATTTTCTCTTTAATGTAAATCGACATTAGATGGAATGCACGTGTGTATGTGTAATGAGATCGTTCATTATCCTTTTATTACATATTTAACAGACGTACAATTGTGCATGTTATTGTGCATTGTTTGATATGAATAAAATTCATTTATTCATTACTGATGGTTGTCATTATTTCAAACTATATTTTATAGCACAGAGCGCTGATAACATTTTTATACATTAGGTGATAGAAGAGACATTTTACTGTTCAGCGTGATTCTCCAGATCAGAGGTTTCCAAATTTTTTTGACCTATAGACCACGTGCCAATTTGTTTGTTTTTTACAAACACCATTATAATATATAATATTGAATTTTTACAATTTCGTCAATCTTTTTTGATAGTATTTTGTATTTAATCTTCCAAATAGAGAGTTTAAGTTTATCTCAACTTCATTTAATTAAGGAAATAAAATAAATATGTAACTTATATTTTTGCAGTTGAATTAAACATGCACATAATGTTATAATATAATATTTACTGTTAATTCACGAAATAATCAATGACACATCATTTCATAACTCGTATTAACAATTTGTGGTATAATTTTATTGCTATAAATTAAAATACCGGCACATTCAATGATTTAATATGAAACAATAGTAAGTTTATTTTATTACTTATCAGATTTGCTTAATATCAATATTGTTAAAATTGATTACAAGTATTTAATTATTAAACAATTAATTTATAAAATAATAATAATTTATCATTACTAATTATTTTTTTTATAAATAATATTAGTAATGTTATAGTTACAAACTAATAATCTCTAAATATTTTTTATACAATAACAGAATAATTTAAGATTTTTTTCAGAACATATAATCTTAATAATAATAATTTTATTTAGCAAAAATATACAATTTACACTAATATATATGCGAAGAAAATTGTAAGACACATGTTTGCAACTCCCTTATAAGCATAAGCTTGTTTTAATACATTTAATAATTTAATTTGAGGAGATATTAATTAACCTACTAATATTGATTATATATATGTGTATATTTTTAATTTGAGTATTTTATATACTTTTATTTTAAAAATGCCTAAATTATAATAATTATAAAAAAATTGTATTAACAAACTATTTTAAGGAAATACAATTTTTTTTCATTGGTAAATATATTTTATAAATATGGTCTACAGTAACTATTAGAAACTAGCATTTTTTATCTTAAAATGTACCCTAGACTAAACATATGCATAGTGTCTGAATATATATATATATATTTAGTCAAATGCATAATAATATATAAATAAAAGTAATTTTTTCAATTATTTTTTTTCACCTTATAGGGTAAATACTTAATACTGTAAAGGACCCGCCACCATAAATTGCTTTCTTTCTTTGTTGGTGTATAAATCACCCGAGTAAATTAACAGAAAAACGAAGTGAAAGCCTTGCGAGACTTGCCATCCGTATGCACATACGCACATTACATTATAGTAACCTCCCCTCCTCTTTGCATAATATAAGGTATCTTAACTGGTACTTATAGGCATCGAATATAGCTGTTTAAATGTACACATACTATATACACCATATATATATATATATATATTTATAGTTATATTATATAGACAATATAATAGTATACACTATGTACACTATTCTACTAAGTGATGTGTTGTTATAGTAGATATATTATCGTTATTCATTACTACTAGTCATATATATAGTACACTAAACAGTGGTAAATAAAAATATTGCTTATAACAATTGAAAAGCACTATTATGCCCTTCCCAACGCATATATTATTTCCCTAAATAATAAATGCATTTTTCAATATATATTATATATAAGATCATAATACGACTACATATCCAAATACGATTTATAAATAGTACCTATTGCAATTGTGTTCTTTGAAGCATATTTTGTCAACCTTCAATTAATATTGTACCTATTGATAAAATTTAGTAATTTTATTAATGTTTATAATAACGAATTCGTCGACATAGTGTATTGAAGTAAAATGTAATGAGAAATAATTATGAGTGTTCAGTCTGTAGTAAAATATCTATCATAAGGCATAAAGTCAACCTTTACGAATTTGGTAATTTAAAATGCATATTATAATTAATTGGACATGTAAAATACCTATTCATTTCACAAACTAAACTTGGCAGTCATACAGATGTACAGAAACAAGTATTAACTACAAAGTAACACAATACTATGTTAGGTTGACATTTGCACCAGTCGAAAGAAGTTTTCGTTAATGAAAGTGCTCGGAATGCAGACGTGCCCTACAACCGTTTATGGGTTATACGCACATGAGATAATAATATAATAATGAAGTACACGACACTGTGCCTGTTTATTTAATGCCTCACACCCACCCCTCTGTACTATATGGACAGCTTCAAAAATAAAATAAAAATCATTATACGTACGTGATCGCGCGCGCCGTTTTAACTTTTAAATATTAAATTATGATATGGAAGTATGGCACAGGCCGTGTGGTTGTATTACGAGTTACACATTATATTATGTATGAGACTTCAATATGACATAATAATATGCGTGTACGATATATTATATTTTTACATGAATTGCATACGAAACGTTACAGCATAGATTGTGTGTTCCGCGAGTTTTCTTCCCACACATATGTTTACCACCGATATTGTATCTAAATAACTGCTGACTTATGTAGGTAACCTGGACGTAAGTAACTACTATACGATGGTCCTGCTAACTAAACAGAGTAATTATAACATTTTACATTATCTGAATAAGTATTTATTTTTTATAAATAAGTTATAGATATTTCCGTATTTAAAAAAATCCATATTAAGAAAATCTTTTAAAAAATAAATTATTTTTGAGAAAATTAGTATTTATATCTGTTAAAAGAATTTTCATCTAAAATTTTTGTTTAAAGTTTATTGTATAACTCAATAAAATAAGATTTTGTGTTAAAAGATAATTATTTTTTTATCTTTAAAATGTACTTCTTTGTAAATGCTTACTAATTTTTTACTATCACAAAATTTAATTATAATTTGTAATTAATGGTATTCAATGTTATTCAATGACAAATTATTCATCACAAATAAATTAGACAAAAAAAAGATTTTAAATTAAAAAAAAATTATTTTTTTTTACACATAAACAATTGAATATTGCAGCTACTCCTTATTATCTACCAAATAACCATGTATTATAAATTATGATACAAATTGAAATATCACATATTTGATCTAATAACTTCGATATTATAGTTGTTAACTAGTAACGTATGAATTAAACCATAGAATATGATGTAGGTATTTTATGTTAAATCTACCTTGAAAGGTATATCTCATCAGTTATCAGTGATAACAGGATTGAAATGTGTTTTAAATAAATTGTTTTAAACATGTGTTTCAAACATTTTATTAGAGTTAAAAAACATAAAATTGTATCCAAATTTTTTGTATGAAATATATATTTTGTTTGTTGATTACAATCACATAATGTAGATAATAATATTAGAATTATATTACCTCCACTGTTTTTTTCAAACCCTAGACTTACCACATAAGTACATAGAACCTTCCTAATATCATAATTATTATTATTTATAAATTTATAATTATAACTATTAGGCGTACACATTGGGATGTTTAAAGTACATTATAAGACCATGGCCGTACATATTACAGAATATATCTAAGATAGGCAATATAATCTAGGGGTGGGGTTGATAGCAGCTGTTCACCATCTTTTTGTGTATAATATGGAGTTTCCTTGTCAATAGTAATGGTTAATATTTATGGATATTAATAATTTATGTGGGAAAAGTGGAATCATAACATAAACATAAAAAAGTATATATAGCTAATTTCATGTGATGGGATATCACTACATCTATTATCTATAATACCCTTACCATCCATACATACTTGTTTGTGATTACTGTATAATGATATAATATTTTTATATTTATTATTGTATTATCGTTATAATACATATAATACACATTATATAGACGACGTATGCTACTACGGCGGCAGCCTGGCGCCACCGCGTCTCTGAGAAAAACGCTGCACATATAATAAGTATTAATTATGTAATGTATATATATATATATATATATATGTATACCTACTATATTATACGCTCACACAGAAATCTGCTCTTACGAGACAGTTGGTTATTGTAACACAAACAACTAACAATTGTAACAATAACAATAACGATATGACGTTTCACATTATAACGTAGATCAAAATTGTTTGTAATAAAACGGTGGGACGATCGTCATTGCTGCGTGTAATATACTAATATATAGTGTTTGTTATAAACTAGGGCTAGGGATTTCATGTCGTTAAAATCCTTAAAATATGCATTTATTTATATCCTAAAAATCATTAAATATGTTCTAAAAATATGCCTTAAAAACTAAAACATTTAATAAAAACATGTAACAACAATAATTGATATCCCGTAACGACTGACGGTATGACCCGTACAAGTGTATAACTGTATAACTGTATAAGTATTATACAATATAGATATATGCGGTTTGTGTGTAGACAAAAGTATATCGATGGTTCATAATTTTATCTATAAATAATCATACAGATGAGTAAACTACGACCCACTCTAATTTCATAGAATATTTTTCTATATACCACCTATATTAAACATTGTTTTTAACATTTTAAAAATATTAGTAAAATATGCACTTAAAATGAGAAAAAGACAAAATATGGAAAATGTTCTAAACAAAATAATTGCTGTAGATTCCTGGTATTATGAAACAAATTTCTATATCCCTATATAAGCTATGTTTTCAATGGATATTAGAAAATATGTAAACTCTTATAAGTATTTCTAGCTTTAGCTATAACTTATAGTTAATAATTATAATCGGATACTATAGCAGTATAGCGGAAACAACATCTGAAATAGCTAGTATTACAATCGATCTTAAAATACAACACTATATAAATTCGTCAATAAGTTATATACCTATACTTACGAGTATATGATAAATAGTTCCAATTTTTCAATAGGCTATTATTCCGCGAGAAAAAAATATGTGTATTTTAATAGATATATAACCTATCATATTTTATAATAATGTACGTTTTACCTTATACGTATAAAATATAGACAGAATACCTAAAATCTTGAAATTAAAAAAGTTTGTGAAACTGAAAAATGTATGTAGATTTTTAATTGATACTATTTATAAAATCAGTGCAAGTCTCAAAAGTTATAAATTCTTGTAATCTAACTATCACGAAGTCAAAACATGATTTTTTCACATAACACTTCAGTAAATATAATTAAAAAATAAATGTTTCTTAGTATTCTACATTATTTGGGTAGTGCAACTCGAGTTTACAAAAAAAAAAAAAAACGTTCCATGTATAAATATTAAAAATTGAAATTTATATTTTTAATTTCAAATATGCAATACTAATGACTGTCAACTGTATACTGTATAGTTAATCACGATAAAACAACAAATCAAGAAAAGTATTAAAATAATACCCACCAGAATATCCACCAATTTGTTAATTTATTATTATTAAATATATTTACCTAATATTTTCTATTATCATTTATAATTAAACGTTAGTTTTACAAATATTTTTTTTAAAAAATTTTTTCTTTAACATATTAACTTCTTAATTAGTTGAAATATAATATATTTTTTTAATATTTCTTCTAAAATCATATGTCCAAAATATATTATTTTTTTATACTTCATTAATGAGTATTTAAATTAGACAATCATAATCGTATTAAAATTTTAGTTCAAAAGGAGTTTTGTGATTTTTATAATATACATGTAGACTAGGGTATTATATTTTGATTGTATACGTTTTTCTATATTATGATAATTATGTGTTAAAAATGTATCGATATGATCATATGATATTGCACATTATAAAATACCTTCATTTATTGTTTATCATGTTATTATACCATGAATTTCGCAGACGTGAAGCGTGTGTGCATAATTACTATACTGTATTAGATAACTATAGACACCACCTATTTATATTAAGCTTTACTAGGCTCTACATCACTATATGACATTTCAGTGTTAAAATTGCAGATACTAATCACAGCCTTAACTACTTTAAATTATATAGGCAACTGTGATGGATATAACCTGAGGAGCATCACAAAAATCACGCCCATAATTACGATTTATTACATTAATTATTTAAAAAATATCACCATCATACATTTTAAACCTTTCATTACGTTCAATTGATTCTTAAAGTGCAAAATAAAAATGTGTAAACAATGTAACATTTTAGTATATTTTACAGAATAAAAATAATTGCCCGGAGTAATATATGGAGAGAGCCGTTTGGAATCATAGTTTAGTTTCCAGTTTTACTATATAATATTATCCATTTCGCTGTCACTGAAAATATAACAGAAACCTACGCACTATAAACTATATATAGTTGATAGTAATTTCTCTATAGATACATAAATTATTACATCCATTACATTTAAACGACTATATACCTTTGCTTTAAGCACAGTTAATTTCCATCTTGTTCCAGTACGATAATAATGTTAAATACTTCTTTGTACACGTATTAATTGTCACGTATCTATTTGTGTTACGTATTTAAACAATATTTCTTAAAAAAAAATATTAAAATTTAAAATATTTATAAAATTTAATTAGTAAGACAAATTGTTATGTAAAAGATCAGTTATGATTATATAAAAAAAGAAAAAGAAAAAAGAAAGCTTTAATCATAAATGTTTACTTAAAATTAGTAAATATCTATACAATATTATGATTCATTTAACAGTGTAATTATGCCTATCTAAAAAATGAATGTATAAATAAATTACTAATTACAAAACTATTAATACGAATATGTTTTTATATTTGCTTACATTTTTAATTTATAAAGTTAAAATTAAAAAAAATATAATAGAAAATAGATAACAAAACAGCTCCCAACCAAGTGTAAATAATGGGTAACTTCTTACTTAAATAATGCATGTAGAATGTATTACTTCTTTTATCACGCATACTTATTGTGTTAAAAAGTACAGATTGTAAACACTTAATGTAAAATAAAATAAAAAAATCCAAAGAAAAATATTTTTTTTATTTATTAATTTATAAAAATCGAATTTTGAGCGACTAGCTAAGTATTTAAAATTTTGATTTGCGGAGTAGTAGGCAAAACTTTTGCGTGTTATCCTTGTGTGACTTCATTTCGCTTATCTAAATTTAAAATACGTAATGTGTCCAATGGTACATAAACTTTACTTAGACATCAGCATAATAGCGTATATTATGTTGTATTATATAAATAATATATTTTTTATTGTTACATTATTAGTTAAGCATAACTTTGACTTTGTAGAAGGCTAGAATAGGTTATATAAATTACAATTTCACATAATATACTTTAATATTCCATATATTTTAATAATATGAGTTATTTTGTTTTAATTATTTTTAGCTAGTTTATTGTGAACATTTAAACAATATAAAAACAGTCCATTTCATGTATATTAATTTTTGTATCTTTAATTTCTAGTGTTCAATGAATCATATTATTATTTTGATAAAATAACGAAATGACGGTAACTAGAAATAGTTACTAACAAAAAATTAGTTTTGATATGTTTATAAAGAAATTCCGATTGACTTCATATTATAATCACTATACATTAACCTAAATATAGTGATTTGTTTTTTTTTTTTTTATCACATAATATACATATTACATGATAATATATTATATAATATAAATTGTATTTTCAGTTTTTTAATCGTTTATTTTAACCACAATACTTGAAATAAAACATTTGAATATATAATAATATTCTATATAATGAATGTTGATATTAAATAAATATTTAATATGTTCCTAAATATGATTTATTTTGTAATTAATAAAAACGTATAAAAACCATTCATTTTTGAATATATCCACATTCCATATGCCATAAATAAATATATTATTATTATACTGGTTTTTATTCATCACTAAGACACAATCAATGGTATTATGAAAATAAATTATGAACTGTTCAAACTTCAAATAAGTAACACTTATTTTTAGCTTCTAAGAAATACAGAATAGTAGGATAATTGGATAATTTTTTTTTTTATCGAGTTATTACAGTATTAAAAAAATATAATAATAATATTATTTTCTCTAAACGATAAAATATTCAAAATTGTCAGACTAATTTTAAGATATATTTTTTCCATCAACCAATTTATAGTATTGTTCTATATGTACGCAGTATTGAATTATAAATTATTAACAATAATTTATTATAATTATAATTAATAACATAAAATATGTATTATTTTTTCGACGTACTATACTGCCTATACTACTTAAATAAAAAATAAATTATTAATGATAATATAAATAAATGATAAAATACCCGTAAAGGCTTAGAAGTAGACGCCGTCATCTTTATATTAAGGGTAATGGGCCATAGTATTAAGAGATTTTGAGCTTACTATGTCAATTTAAAAATTATAGTTAGAAGTATTATTTATATTAATATTATATTGAAATTGTCTGAGTATACTCTAATAGTCTAATATAATAGATTAAAATAAATATTATGTGTATTTTATATTTTATGTAAAACCATTATTTAGAAATATTATCCCGTAATACATAAAGTTTTACAATTTACCCAAAAACTTTTCATTCGAATTTTGATTTAGATGCTTAAAATTTTCAACTATCGATTAACAGTAACAAAAATTCAGATTTAAAAAAATAGTACATTGAATTACTACATAAAACTCCTTAAATAGCATATCAAACAATACAAGGGGATGATTATTCTTGATGATTTCTTTGTATATGAGTTGTAAAGAAAATATAAGCAATAGTGTCTGAATACGTTAAGGTTCTCTAGCACTAGCAGATACATATAAAGTACACGAAGTCTATAATGTTTCATTCTATATAATTTATCCGGTAGTGTATAATTATTATATTTATTATAATATTCTGTTTACGTGTTTTGAATATTCGAATAGCTTAGCCGACAGATTTGTTTTGGTAGACGGTTACTTTAAGAAAAAATCATCAAAAAGCCACCGACATGCATATACTATCTCCATAACCATATTGTAACACAGGGTGGTCTCATTAGAACTAGGTATACAATATATCCTCACTTGGACTGTTAACGGAATAATATGTACAGCTTTAAATTGTATTCAATTCGATTGAATACAGCATATCTTTATAAACTGTGTACAATGATAAATTTATAAATCAAAGCTGTGATGTGTAAAATAATATATAGATATTTTAATATTATAATTATTATACTTGGACTTGTGATATCGTTGTTAATCAATGTTTATCTGGCATAATATGTACGTAATTGATTACTTTAATGCGCAAAAAAATGTAAAATACAATATGTAACCTTATTATAATACGAAATGATTACAAATTAACTCGAACATCAAAATATAATATTGAGTAATTCAGAACGAACGCCATCGTAATATTTTATAATACAATTAACTACGATAGCGCCCGTAGGCGGCAGAAGTATAAAAAAACTGTTTAAAATAATCGTTTTCAGACCAGTCCATCGTAACAAAACCCGTACATACCCTATATATTAAAGTAAGTTTTAACATTGATAAAATACCACGATAAATATAGGTACTATATATATACATATCTCATGGTATATAAGTATATTTTTTTTTTGTTAAGTACGATTTGATGTTCGCACGACACCCGAAAAACACAACCACATATTTTATTTAGTTGCACGTAATATTTTAATAGGCGCCGGTGCCGCGACCGTCTAGTCCGTTGTAATCACTTCGCACGCCGACTGTTTCACCCGCCGCCGCCGCCGTCGCCGTCTCCTCCACATCCATCGCGCCGTATACACGTACACACACGCGCGCGTACCTATAGGCCATAATACGTAATTGTAATATTATTATCCCGGGCGAGTATATCGGTGTTTATAGCTGCTTTTAATATTATTTTTACTCCGACCTCGGTTCGATGATTTGTTTTCCACGTAAGTATAGTACGCACGTAACGCCGCGGCCGGGGCGCACTGCACCGACGCAGAGGGGCGGACACGGCGACCGTTCAGCCTGGCACATCATTATACACGCCCAAAACTGTCACAGACGCGCGTTTTATTATTAAAATATAATATTATATTTATTATTATTACGACGACCGAAAGAATAGTCACGGAAATACGCAGCATATATTATACGACCTGATGGTTGTTGTATGTTAAATAATATTACAACGACGGCTCCGTGTACCGTGCACCCTGAAGAATTTATTTATATTATTCTCGTCCTGGTTGTGTTATACACCAACATACAAGGTTAGTTAGATATTCTGTTAAAATTGATTTTATTGTAATGTATAGACCGCACAAGCGATTCTTATATATAAATATATTATATATTGCATAATAGCTGACGAGACAGCGTTCGAGCATTGATTTAGCACTGTATAATATAAAGCCGCGTGTTATTCGGTAACTACAGCAGTGTTCAGTATAATATAATATGTTAATATAAGATAAGTTTTATGATATTTTATCGAAAATTCGCTGTATCTAAAATTCTATATAAAACGACAAAATTTAGATTAACATCATTAAATATGTTTCGTTGGTAAAAACGATGTATGCATCTTACGATACTATACGGTTTGTTTATTTCGCCAACCGGTCAGTTACTTAGCAGGTTCAGAACACCCAACACGCAATTAAGATCGACGTGTTTAATGGAAAGTTACACTATATATACATATGGACACACATTTATTTTATCCATCTCTTATATTTCAAAATGTGATAAAAATCCGATCACCAAATTTCACCGTATATTTTCATGTATGTCAGCTAGAAGTTGACTTAAGTTTAGTTTTCAAGTATGAATTCATTTATTATTATTATTATTATTATTATTTATGGACATTTTTATTTGTTTAGTTTTATCACTTTTGTGCATTTCACGCTTTCTAAAATAAATATTGTGTTTTTACTATAATTATTATATACTATATTACAATATCTTTGTGTAGAAGTAAACAATATAAAAATATTAAGTACACTCGTACCCTGTAGGTTGTAAATTTTATGATTCATATAATATTACTATAATAATTTATCGTGCATACAATTTAGTGAAATTTATAATTATTCGTTTAAAAGTTATAGCTAGGTACTTAATGTAGGTACTAACTACTGAGTTATATACTTAAACGAATTTACACTTTTTACTCGAACACACATCATGTTTCTGTTAGGCGTCATTTTGGAGGAACTGACACGAGCACAGCCCATCCCAGTGGTGGTTTTAAGAATTTAACATTGAAAATAAGAATAGTTGTGAAATACATTATAGGCGCCTCGTCCAAAACTCATTTGTGAGAACCCAATTGGAATTTATCGAATAAAATACCGTGAAATTTGCCACTGAACCACCTGCACCCTACGTGTAGGTCAAGTCAAAATACGGCGACTTATGGGATTTCAATCCATAATTATACTCGTCAAACACTGACATAATTTCAATCACTATACAGTATAAACTACTGTTAGTGTTAGATAATAAACAATCATCACAAGTTTGATTCAATCTTTTGTCCCAATTACTCTATAGAAAATGTACGCATTACATGCACGAGTATTACCCGTAATAATATGCACTATGTACATATAATATGATAATATTAAAAATGTTTTTCAGGGCTGTTTAAAATAATATATATACATCTGTAAGCATCCGCGTGTATTTCGGGTTTATGATCTTCATTTATTATATCCACGTTGGGTTTTGATGTTTTATGTGAATGATATGAATGCCGTAGGTTATCACGGGTGATTGTAGATGAATAGACCCCCTGAACCGAAATCAAATATTCCGGATAACCTAACTTCAGATATGTGCGCTGTATCTACGTTCCCTTCCTCTACACTGTTCGTCTATACGTTCAGATGATTTCTTGTATTGGTATGTTCATTTTGAGATTTTTATATATTGAAATTAATTAATATAAATTCCTATTGTTTATACGTAAGATGGCATAGAACATCATTCGTCTTTGATTTTACAAAAATCAAAATATACAGAGTGATTCGTCAAACATGCTCACCCCACTTTTTTCTTCAATAATAAATGTATTCAAATTTTGAATATTAAAATCCTGAATTCTGAGCGATGCACGTACTTATTAATTTTATAATGATGTCTTTTTTTGTCTGTTATTGCCTTTCGAAGGAGTAAAAATACTTGGAATTTAAACTTTGAGGATGATATTTGGGAGAAAATTAAACCTAATTGATATTTTGGAAGGAAGTGGAAACAATAAAATAAAAGGCTCCCAGTACTTTTCAAAAATAAAAAAAAAATGAAGGTAAAACTAAAATTTTTACGCAAAACCTATTTTTGACGAATTCGATTTTGTATTTTTGTCGTTTTTGGTGTAACTTAAAATAAATAATCATGGATACCTACTTAAAGTTTCTATAACATTTTTATTTTAGCATTTTCTATAAATAATAAAATGTTCAAAATATTTAATCCCTTTTAGAGCTATTTATCGATATTTAAAATTACCGTTTTTTTTTTTATTAATGTTTGTAAAAATATTTTCACTTGTTAAAAATTTTAAAAATGTATACAAGGTCCCTTATAAATAGTAGATACTAAAATTTAATTAAGCAAGCTACTTATAGGTTACGAAACGCATTATAGCGAGTTACTTAATTACGAGATACGCACTAGATACCTACACTTACTCTACTATACAGTAGATCAGTTACCTACTTTCCTACCTATTAAGTTTCAAGTATTATCATGGGCCTATTATCAACAGGACACAAAGTTAAATAACACAAAAATTAATCGTTTGAATTCTTATGTAAATTCATTAACATTTTTAAAATACTTCTGATTAATAATTTACTGGAAAAACAGTGAGAATGGACCTAATGATTATCCTGAGAAAAAAGAAGTAGGTATCAAATCGACAGTGTCCTATACTCCTTAAATTTAAATGGTATAAAAACCCGTATAATTGAAAATATGATTCTTAAATATACTCAAAAATCAGAATTTGAATAAATTTATTATAAAGGTAAAAACGGGGACATGCATGTTTGGTGAATCACTCTGTATACTGTGATAGATCAATACAATTTCATTATATTATTATTCTGGCATTTATATTATTTATCTATGTATATATGTATGTGTTGTATTCTGAAGTTTGGTGAATGTAATTATATTAATTATTATTTGTATGTACACAAAGTATTTTATTCGTGCAACATAATAATCGAATTTTTCATGTAAATTATTAATGTATCTGTGGAAATATTATATACACCGAAATTGTCTACCCACGAACAAAGACATTTTATTAAAATTCATAGTATAAAAATTATTGTCCATTCCCATTTGAAATTTTATATTATACATTTCAATAAATATACATGATATTATATAACGAATAATTTGAGGAAAATTAAAATAATACGTAATAATACTCGATGTATGAACAATTTGCGGGATCCTATTTTTGATTGTTAGATTTTTCTTCTTATTTGTCAGATTTTCTTTTTTAATTTTCGTGTTTGGGCAGTACTTTTAATTAATTTTATATTTCAGTGTTTCAAAAGAGCGATGTATTAAATAAATAAGAATGAAGAATAAGTTCATGACGATAATATTGTGTAGGCAATGATGAACTATTGCGTTATAAAATTGTTTATAAAACTAATCTCACAGGTGTGCAATAATCATGTGGATATTGGGTATTGTTGGATGTGTAATGTACCAAACCTATCTACAGTCAACTATTTATTATATGATTATAGTGCATTGTACGCGTAACAGTTTATTTATACCTTCATAGTGTGAATCGCAAGGTACATAATTGATTTTTAAAAATAGATTGTGTACCTAACACAATATAATATTTTATGCAGTATGGGAGGTCGAAGTTAACTCACTAAGTTTCATGATGTAAATGATTTTGTAAATAATTCCCGTTATCTTCGATTCTATAATTTTTTAATACGTTTACTTAGATATCTTCTGTACCTATAGCTGCTGATAAAATGAGTAACTACGGATTACGGAGTTGATTAAATTCCGTGTCTATTCGAAATCGTTCATTATTATCTACATTGAATTGCAGTATTCCGGAAGTACAAGTATTATATATTCTTTCACAGAAATAATTGCATGTTTCGTTGAATTATAAATGTGTAATATGTATGTAGCCATGTAGGAAGGTATATTATTAATTGGAAAGAAAGTTAAAAGATAGGCAATAGCTATGCTGTCGTAAACTTTTTTACTTTTAATTTTTAAACGATTGTTTTATATCTTTACTTTAGAAACCATTATTTTAAAAGAACGTTTTAAAGAAAAATATTTAACAGAACATTTATTTTATTTAATAAAAGTATAAATATATTTGAATTCATCAGATTTAATCTATACAAAACAATTTTTACTAACAATAAATGTAACTTTAAATATATTCTTTTATCAACAACAATTTCAAAATGTTATTTTTTTAAATTTGCTCGTTCTAAGAAGTTTGAAAATATAATACAGCTCAACCTGAAACATAGAATTCTATGCATAAATCTATAATATTTTCGTTCTCGTTGTTAATTATAAAGATATTTCAGATCATATATTATTATTATTTTTATTGTGTTTCGATAATACTTGTTAAAACGCAAGTAAACACAAATTAAAATTAATGAAGTTCAATTTTTTTCTTGTTCAATTTTGAAGCAAATAAAATTATAGATATTTTCGATTACACTATTTTGAATGATACAATTGTTAAATTTTTTTTTATAATACCTATAGTTAAAATATAATTTATAAAAAATAAAACGATTTTTACATTCAAATCGTTAGAATGAAATAATAATAATGATATATTGTGTTGGACATTTATTTAATTTATCAAAAATTAGTGTCTCGAAAACACATTATACTAATATTATAACTTATAACTATTACGATATTTATAATGAATATTTCTGATTACTACTTTTGATTAGTGTATTATTTTCCATATAGGTGATAGACCATTATAATAATAACACCCAACAAGTTAATGACACACATATCACTAAGTTGGAGGTATGGTGTAAGTTGTTTATTGTGTAATCGTAGCAATTGTTGAATAATTGCAAATCGAAATCCTGAATATATATTGTTTACTGCAGCTAAAAGATTGAATATGATATGCAGAATCGATTGTATAAATTATGACATAACAAACTCAAAACGTTTGAGTTTCCATTTGTATAACAAACTACCAAATATTGAAATATCAATATAAATCGGTATGCTTCGTCGAATTTCGAATAAGATTATTTGTATCTCTACCATTTTAACTCGATTATTGATTTTTATAGTAGTTAGTACTGTTGGTAGGTAATAATATACTAATATCCCATAAGTATTTCGATTGGCTAACAGTTTCGATGTAATGCTGTTCAAAAAATAACTAATTATTTGTAGCATAATTTTTTGCGATTTTATATATTTTTTTAAATCTTTGCGAGCGGGTTTCTACGATGTTAGTTCTGTCGATCCAGTTTAGAATTTCACATTGGTGAACATCTCGGAGAAACTGTATTTTGTATTCGTATTCTATACATAAATCAATTTACGTGCGATCGTAAAAAGAAACACGTCATATAGACAACAACGATACTATATTATATTATGCAATATGGCAATAGAACTTTTATTATTTTTAATTGGAATATTTATTGACTAAATAAGATAATAATTTATAATGGTATATGATTATATATTATACACCGTACGGTCGTAAGTCTAAATCGTAAAATTCACATATTATTATACCTATCACAAAATGTATAGCATTTAACACTAACTGCAATATCTTACATTTGCGAATTTCGAGGAAAATTTTCTGGAAAATCGCTCCTTAAAGAACATTTTTTGCTCGCCCAACAGAAATATTATACTTATTAGCGTACATCTGTTCTGTACTGCGCATTTTCGTACAATAACATACGTCAAGTTATCTATTCCCGGTTTGCGCGAAACGGGTTTGCAGAGTATATATATTATATATAATAAATATATAAATAAACGTCTCGACGTAACGGTTTACGGTCGACGATCTGCTCCTGCCGATGCCGCCACAGTCGTCATCATCTTCGTCGTCGTCGTTGTTGGCGATGGTCGTAGCATGGGTTCGCGTGCGCCTGGAGGCTGCGATTATACCTACCGTACGCGCGATCTCTAGTTTACGACGACCTTAAATGCAGTAATACGAATTGTATTATTGACCGCGTGTGTGAAAATTTCACCCACGGCCTTACGCAAGGTCACAAACAACCGTTACACGGCGGGTGTAAGTTTTTTTTGATTCCACGAGAACCGTTTATATATATTATATGATTATTATATAGGTAAACGCATGTTTACTACAACGGTGTTTTGTATACATACGTATACGGGAAACATCATTATATGATAATTCGATTAATGGCATACGATCGTTTCCGTTCCGCTGTTAGTGTTTAATAATATATTATGAGTTATTATGACGCCATCAAGTGTAGCACACGCATTATGTTATACGTGTGAGAGTATATCAGACGACTCAACTGGCATATAATTGAAATAGGTACCTATATCACAAGAGTTATATAAAAAAAAAAATCTGAAACCGTGTAAATGTTCGGTGAACTTAATTGTCAAATAAATCGCACAACAGTCCTAGGAACTTGAAATCATAAACAACAAAATACATTTTATGTTTGTCTGTGACTTTTCCAACTGCAGCACAGTCGCATGCACCAATATATTTGTAGCCTCGCCGCCGACCACCACGGTTATATCATTGATTATAAATACTAGTATTAGTATATAATACTAGTTAATACTAGTATTTAAAATCAATGGTTATATTTAATAAATTGCACAATTTTTTATTATTAACCATCACATAGCTGAAAAAATATAATATGACCATCATACATGTGTTGCTTGTGTTCGTACATTTTTGCATCCAAATATGCATACCTACCTAATTAGTAATTATATAATATAATACTTACTATTCGTAATACCACGTATTTTATATAGTGAGTATCACGTAAACTCGCTTCGTAAATGTCCACGTTTGAATTTATATGTATATACATATTCCCGCGGCTTGAATTTAATTTCCATAAAAATAGTACCACTGTGATATTATTTAAGTCGTAAGATTTGTATGCAATATAGTTGATCTTAAAATTAAAAATTAAATATTAAAATAATGTTTTGGGACGACATAGACATTACCCAGCTGCTAGCTGTCGTTCATCATTCATCAATCTTATTTTGACA
Organism: Rhopalosiphum maidis; assembly: GCF_003676215.2. NCBI lineage: Eukaryota > Metazoa > Arthropoda > Insecta > Hemiptera > Aphididae > Rhopalosiphum > Rhopalosiphum maidis. The sequence continues at coordinate 48,820,516 of NC_040878.1, forward strand.
AACAAAACAATCACCGTTTATGACATAACGGATGTAGAGCTATGATTATAGTTTCACAGTCAACGAGCATACATAATTACTAAAATTAATAGAAAACTATATAATTAAATTTGACACTTTCATTTTCATAAAGATCGGTTAAAGAGTTAAATAACACGTAACAGATTTTTTTGATAGTGCCTAATAATAAAAACTTAGTATGTTAAACGCCAGCAAAGGTAAATTATATATTTCTATAAAATCGCTCCGCGTAAGTACCTATTATTACGTTTTAAAGACACAGATTGACAGACAATGATTATCGTACTACTCGTACTTATTGTTTAGTAAACTATGAAAAATCCTTTAATAGATAAATTATTAAATAATATAAATCAAGTAGTATTGGTTTTCAACATACATGTTTCAACTGTAAAGCTGGATAATAGTACGTAAAACAATTTAATACTATTTAGGACCACTATGCAGTTCTTAACTACATACAGCTACCTAACTTAATTTTATTTAATAATAAAATATATTACCCATTAGATTTTAAATCCTGCAATAATACAAGTGTATATTCCTAAAAATTTAAATTTTAAACCTACCTACCCAAATAATTTTAAATATCTTCTTGTTATTATTGAATATATATTATTTTTATACCGTATTTACCAATTAAAAAGTTTATTAGTTACTTTTAAAACATTTGTATTTAATTATTAATTAATTAAAAGTATTTAATATCGTTATGATAAAAACAAATTCTACTTATGAAAACAAAAAGCACTTATCGTAAAGAAAATCGCTATACTCGGTTAATATGATTGGTCATCACAGGTGTATTTAAATCGAACTTGCTTCTAGTTAAAAATCTTCCTTAATTATCATAACTAAATGTATAAATACCAATTATGTATTTTTTGATCACTAGATACTGTAGTATTTATAGAGTACAGTTGGTTATACAATTAATAATAAAAATAATATAATATCAGTAAGTGTGGTGACTCACTTTTGTTAATTTTGAAATTTTTAAAGTATTTTAATTATGTATGAGAATGCTAGCCTAGTGAATGGCTTGTCTCATATATTTATTGAACATATTATTCGTCCATAGAATTGACCTTGTTCTTGGATGATGATAGTATTAGAGTTGACGCACAGTTTATTGAACGGTTTAATCAGTCATCGTGTATTGTTTGCCATTTGTTTCTAATACCTACTATTTATAAACTATTAGAAATTTATTTTTAATTTTAACTATTCAACAGGAGACGTAAATAAAATATGCAAAACTCTAAATAGTTCATCTCTCGTTTGTGTTTCAGATGACGGGATGTAGTGATCAGACGATTAAGCAATTGCTGGCCGGTTTGGTATTCGAATTCAGCTTGGAACAACCTGGCTATTATCTGGGCGGGTCATTAGCTGAAATCGACGAAAATTGCACTATTGGTTTCCTAGTAGGAGACATTGTAATCGTACAAGAAGATCAATTCCATTCGGATCAAAAGCACGGTAAATAATACATATAATAATAATATCGTTGTATATGTACGTTCGCCCAACTTTGTACCGTTTTACTTGTATGGCAGACGTGCTGTATTAGTTGCCTATGCGAGTCGCCTGCCGTTTCATCATGCGAGCAAAATATATTTTTTAAAAACCATTTATGTCTATAAACATTCATTGATCTACAAAATATAATATTGATTTTAAAAACATATATTTTATAACTTGTAGAAATAATGCTTTACAAAATTAATCGTGGATAATAATTGCATTTTAGATTCCGAGTAGGATGAAGAATATATTGATTTAACAATTATAATTGTTTTTATTAGAAAAAATATTCCTATCATCAACTTTAAAGTAGTTTTCAATTTTCTGGTAAAAAAAAATGGATCTAGTTGATACTTTTGGAAGGTCACAGTTGAAAATTCTCAATACTTTTTTAAATAATCGGGTGGGGGTGGGGTAGAATAAGAATATTTCTTAAAATATTATTATTATAATTATTATTTATAAATATATTTTTATAATAATATTTATATCATCTTAAAACTTTGGTATTAATAAATTAAATTCTTATTTAATTTAAAATTATTAACAGTACCAAATTTAATGTAAATTGTAGAATTTTTTTATCAACATAGTTTATATTTATAGATTATACTATATGAATCTATTACATTTATAATAATAATAATAATAATAATTGTTATTATTATTATTATTATTATGTTACAATAAATCTGTTTAATTTTACTGTTATATATATATATTTTTGTTATAAATATAAGTACAGCTAAACTTGCTATATAACTAATCCTCGTAGTGTAAGGGCCATATTAAAATAAACTCATACTGGCTTATCGAAAAATTAAAAAATTTAAATTTGGGGCAGTAGATTTTTAATTATTATTATAACAAATAACAATAATACACATAAGCCGAATGAGAATGTATAAGAACAAATGCAGAGGAGACAGCATGTAATAATGTAAAAGGAACAATATTTAGTTTATAATTTATATACTAACTATTAAAAATATTATTTCAAGACCTTGTTTCTAAACAATTACGCATATAATTACCTTAATAAATAATAGATCAAAATATATTCAAATCTTGAATAGATAAGTAAATTGTACATCGTTAACAATATTATAAATGCGTTGAATTATATATTATTGAATAATATTAAGTTTCATAGTATGTACTTAATGATTTTTTTTTTTAGAAAACGATGGAAGATATTGTCTTACTGAGAAGTTCATTTACGATGAGATAGCATATATTACATGCCTAAAATCTGCCAAAGAATTATACGGAGAACCGTTGCGTAGAATGAAATCTTGTCCATCGAAGAATATGATTTAATATTTGAAAAATTATTGAAAATAGCTGAGAAATGCAGTGAAGTCGTTAAAGAAGTAAGTTAATTTTCGTATGGTATTAAATAATAATTGTTACCAGAAATTAAATTAGAATAGACAATAGTAAGTCTCCCAAGTCTCATCCCCTTAAATTAATATATTGATTCATGTTTGATATTTTACTGAATAGATTATAATGTTTATTTTAAATATATAGTAGCTAGTACTAGCTACCAACATTTTAGTTTTGATTGGGATCATTTTTAAAATGTTATGAATGGTAATTTATCATTGATTTCCCATTAATTATGATAAATATGTTATGTCTAGAGTTGAATAAAGTGTGACGAACGCCGGACACACATCGACTACATCTGTGTAACTGTGTTTCGTAATAATAATTTTTAAATATTGCTAGCAATTATTATTTTCTCATTTAGACTTGTTGGAATTCTTTTTAAGTACTTTATGCTTATACATATAACAACCTACACTCATTCGCTTATTGTAGTATAATTATGTTTAAGGCATACCTACATTCATTTAGTTTTAAACTACAATGAATTAAGGTTCATTATAAAATATAAGATTCTACAATGGATACTCAGGTTATTTTTTTGTGATATCATTCATTCATTAATAAACACAAATATACGATTATAAAAGAAATTAATTAAAAAAAAAAAAAATAGATTTATATAATAATTATTACTAATTCGTTTTTATTACAATACTCAAATCACGTGACACAAACTAATGAACATAATTATATATTATAATATATTATTTACATTAGGTGTTTAAAAGATTATAATTATTTTAAATTATTTTTTTAAATTCATATTTTTGTATATTATAAAATATGGTTTCTTTCTATCCAACTGAACCACATATTCAATTCAATCAATGAAATATTATTTCGCGATCAAACAACAAAATGTATATTTAGTAGTCTACACAATACCCCTAGTACTAAATATATCGCAAATATAATTAATAGATTTATTTTAGTTGGTACTGTTGAAAAGATCAAAAAATGAATAAATGTTTTTATTTTTATTTTGCCACTTTTCCCACTTAATATTTCATATGAACAGCATTCTTATTCAAATAGCTTGGGAATCTACGCTTATTATGTTATTGATAAATGGATATTGTTCCTATCTATAGATATCGGGAGGTATTAGTTACAAGAATCAAATTTTTGAAAAGCACATTTTAGGATCAGTAATAGTTAAAAAGAAAAAATAATGTATAATTTCTGTTTAAAAATAAAACAGATTATTGCAATGATTTGACTGAGAATAAAATTGATCCAATAAAATGTATGTATTTTAGTATTTATCATTATTTTTAATTTATTAATAATCTTTATAATTATTAGGGAATTTAAATAACTTAAGATAAGTGTTGGTGAGAAACAAAATAGTAAGAAGGCAAGTAAATCTCATGAATTTCCGTTTTGTAGTTATGTTTTCATGAAAGAAAAATTATATACCTCGCATACCTTTAAGTAATAGGTGAAAGTATGCCGGTATCGGATCACACACGTAAATGCGTGTACCTAATATTATTACAAGGAGTACACCCCCTAGCCGTATACAGCGTGATGTTCAGGTTCTATCGTCATCCAAAATAAAAACTTATAACCTAAGGCGACTTGTGACAGACCAGTTTTTAATTATAAAAATCTAATTTTTATTTTATATAGGTCTATTTTATATGTACAAGGAATTACAATAATTATTTTCGCTTAATTTTTATATTTTTTTGAAAGTTGAGCTTACAAATATCCTAATGATGAGGATGATAAAGATTCATTTTTCATTTAATTGGGAATTTGAATAGTATAAATTATAATTTAGGTATCACAATGTATAAGTATATTTGTATAAATATTTGAATAATTAAAATTAGTATTATTATTGGTTCTTCGTGATTATGAATATAATAATAATATGTATATTATATTATGCACCTAATGGAAATGTCTATTTTTATATTTTTTAGTTACAATCTGATATGGAAAATTGGGATCCAGTAATTGCACAAATAGGTAAGTATTATTATGAAAGAATTATATTATACTATGTACTAATCACAAGATAATTTAAAGTTGATTTTATTGATATTAAACTATATTTATAATTTATTTATTGGAGTCTGAAGACAAAAATTAGTTGGTTGTAAAATGAAAAATGAATAATTTTAATAAGCAAAGGACAATTCAAAACAAAATAAATAATAATTACATAAAGATAGTATATTTTAAGTTCAAAAGAAAGTATTTAGTTAGTGGCAATTTTATGACCTCCTGCAGAGGAGAGTTATATTTTAGTGTAGGAAAAAACTAATTTAAATATACGTATAACGATCACAAATATACATAAAATCAAATACTTTATCTAAATATTAAAAACTATAAAATATGACGAGTTTTTGTTTCTTTTTAGTTTAAAAAAATAAAAACCGAGACGAAAATTTAATCAAGGTTAATAGTTGAGTGGGGAAATTTTAAATAGTATTATGTAATCAATAATTATCTATAAATAATATAAATATTTTACTAATCGTTTTTTACTAATTGAGTTGTTAAACATCGATTGTACTATTCAATTTTGATAATCTGTAATGTAGATACTTTTCGATTGATAAAATATAAATGAATATGCGATAACCATTCAACATATATTTTACAACGAAATTATAACATGAATGCATCACAATAAATTATATTTTGTTATAACTCATTATGAGTTGATTGGAATAAAAATAACTACATATATAATGTTCGTTATTTCGTAACTCTCAAATGTACCTATCAATTTTGAAATAATTTTATAAATTCTTTCAATTTACACTTCTATAATTAGTACATTAAATTTGTTAAAAATATTATAAAAGCAAAGTATATTATTTCCAAGGCCAGAACATAAATTTAATGTTATAGGTATTAGGTAATCTTTAAAGATGTGTCAAAATTTAAGCCGTAATATCTTATTATAATATTATTATAATGAAAGTTATATTATAATAATCAGTGATAAGTATTACTCATAAAGTTTCAAAGTAATAAACTGATAAGTCATAATATTTAGTGTTAAGTAACTTTCGCCAATATTTCAATACAGTTAAACGGAACTAAGATGGCCAGGCGTCAGGTGATTCTATTAATATTTAAGTCATTGCAATGGAATTTTTGTTTCGTATCCGATGTGTATGCGATTTAATCAGTGTTGGTAGATGAAATATATCGGGACATGATGAAGCACATGTATGAAATAGTCCACTATTTCACTATTCATGAGTCTCTATTGTATTTGCACAGTTGCGTTGTTGCGTACTAACCTTTGATTATCGACATTTTGTATTTCACGTTAAAATTTCTTATGTCTACACGAACAATAATAGTATCAACTATCAATCGTTTTACAGGCGTTTTTGCAAACACGTAGTTATTAACATAATAATTTATATAAAAAATATACATTAGACAATATAGTTAATTGTACATCCTTGCATTTTATGACCACGATGACACGGTTAAACGTGTCAACACTGCAGGCACCTCCAAGGGTTATACTAAACAATAATAAAAGGTGGGTAATAATAATTATTATGTTTTTATCAAATTACCGTAACGTACTTTAACTCGCGGGTCCATGTGTATACGGGAATGATTATGCAATATTGTGCTTGCAATCCACATGACCCTTTAGAAAGGCAAACTATAGCTACAGGCTATTCGCACACCGAGCCACAAGTTTATTTCCAGTTATTCTGCTTCGATATTTTATTGATATTTATTACTTTTTTTTCGATTTTTATTATTCGTTATCAGTATTTTACGATTCGTATAATAGCATGCATAACCATACACATATAAACATAATATAATAACTAATATTATTATTATTACTACTACAGCTGTAATGTAATCGCACGGGTAAAATATATACTATGTATGTATGTGTATTATGCACATAGTAAACGATAAGGAACTTTCGCCGCCTTCCTCATTACCAGAAACAATGGCTTTCGGGAGCCCCAGGGCTGTGCGGCGGATGGAAAGTGAAATCATCGCGGTTGCGCGAGCGCGGGATTGGGCCAATATATAATATAATAATAATATCGTGAATGGTAAAACCGGTTGTGCACTTTGGATATCATGCTTTTTTTATTTTGTATAACGGGATGGAAACATCATCTACCGCCAAGCCTATGTTATTATATTATAATATATTGTGTAGGCAGGTAAACTACATGGTACATCACTATATAATATTATTATTGTTGACTATAAGTATAACACGATTGTAAATTGATATGACTTAATGATATGGTGATACGCTATTTCCGAAAAAAATTATTCGTACCGACTACTGACCATTGTTTGGTGGCGAGTGAAAGCTTCGATATATAAAAAATATATACATGTATTATGTATGTATATAATAAACGTATACGGTCACCGAGGGAGGAAGTACTTATTTAAAAATATATTTATTATTATTTTTAATATTATATCGCTGTTATTATAATATTATATCCGATTAACGTCGTGTGTATACGCGTACCTATTATTTAATTTTCGAATATTTTTTACGTCTTTGAATTTATAACCGCCATAAACACGCGGCCGTCGAGCCTCTGCAAAATTACGTATTGCTGTATATTGTATGCGTATATATATACAAGCGCCGGTACAGCTGCAGACCCCGAGGACACGAAAACGCGTTTACATATAATTTTTTGGAACGCATTCGCTTTCTTTATTTCTTTAAGGTGTCGCCGCTGCCATATAACTCCTTGCCTTACGACTTTACATTTCGACCGCTATATAATAATTATTATTGGCCACCGGCCGCAGCTTCATTATGATTATATTATTATTATACGTCCGTACAGTCATGTACAGCGCGCCTATGGTCCGGGCGAACGTGCGGAGAAAAGTGCTTTCCAACGAGTGTAAAAATTATTATACCACTGCATCTACGTTTTAATGTAATTTCGCATAACGCACCTATACCTATAGGTGTACACGTGTAATAATATCATAGAAAACGACGCTCGTGACGGGTTTGGGTTATTAATGTCCAGACAGTGATATTATAGAATTTTGCACGAATGCCGGACATATAATATATGTAATAATATAATCTCGCGTTCATTATTAAAGTTAAACAGTATAAATTTATTTTGTACGTGAATATATATATATATTAAAATATACTACAAAATTATACGTACTTTATGTAATATATATTATACTTGTATACGCATTACGCGTATATTATATTATTATGTGAATGATTCTATTATTGGTATGTATTCTATCGGACGAATAACGCGGTTCTTATTAATAATATAATATTACTGCAATTTATACGTTCTCGAGGGTCCACTGGTCAACCGGTGCAGTGGTGTTTAAACTCGAGTTAGCCAAGATTCAGAAGATGAACACATTCACTTTTACTACATTCATTCCATATTTTCGCAAAGTATCTTATTTTTTTTTAAATTTTCGCAGAATCTAAATGAGTTGAATACAAATTACAAATACATAGTTATTAGACCAATGTTATATTTGAGAATTATACATTTAATTATACACATCGACACGTAATATTATTATTTTTCACTTAATTATTCTGTATTTAATGACAATTTATAAACTTTTGGTTTTTAATCATTTTACGTATATATATTATACAATAACATACTTTTTGAGTAATCGTTTTAACCTCATTCTATAAGAACTATAATAAATTGATAAATCTTCATTAAATTTGCTATTTTAAAATTGCTAGTGATGTATACAATTTATTTTAAAAATATTATAATATATTGTTTAAGCCCGGTGTTATTATAAATGATTATTTGATGTAATTTTCTTACAAAATATTATTTTTTAATGGTTGAGTTAGCATTTATTATATTTGATAAAAATTACATCATTTTTTTCCATATTATTTAAAACACGTACATGTTATATTTTATATTATTACATTATATATTTAATACATATATATATATACATACAATAATATAATATAATATATGTTAAATATTATTCAAAAAATCATTTGTTACGTAAACATTTCCAATAAAATAATGCTAATAATGGCTTGTTGTGCCGAAAGTAATATTTAAAACCCCATAATATGGCTATAATTTTATTATCACCGGGGGCTTGCGAAAATATTTCCCAAGAAGTATCGCGTGACGCTAAAATATTATACATCAATCAAGCGTTAACTGTAAAATATAACCAAATATAGTACAAATATTTTGTCAACTCGCGATCTACGCGTTTCGTATTAATACTATAATAAAATAATATGTGTGCTAATATTGCCATGTTTACAGTGTATCATAATCATATATTATACCGCGCAGATGGAGAGACAAAGCGGCTTGTTGTATTATTGATTATTTGAGTTTATTGTGGGTAAATTTATCTCCAAACACGTTGTACGAAGTCTTGAAATGTGCGTGTAAAATTTAATAATAAGAACTAATAAATTAGTCCAACTGTGGTATAAGGAATATTGTCTTTAGGAATCACACCTAAGCGTCCGTTTCGTGCGCTCTTGTATTCTCGCCGTTAGCTGTATAGCCGTATAGATGTTATTGGTATACGAATAATATACGCGATTATTTACCGTATTGAACTGCATTCGAGTATAAATTTAAGATCTCGTCGGGATCGTTAAAAAAAGAAAAATAAGAATAAGAAAACAAAAAAAAAACCAACGATCGTTTCTGGGATCAAAACGAATTACAACTTTTGAATATAATATAAATAAATCATAAAAAAAAATAATCACGGCGCGATGTCTCGTCGTGTGATCTATCGTTTCTCGTGATCCTGCAATATATTTACCCGCGTAATCACACCTTCATAATAATTTATATTGGTACACTGTAATAGTGCGTCTATATACCGAAGATAAAAACGACCATATATAATAATAATAATAATAATAATATTGTGTTTAAAATATTGGCGCCGATTATTGGGGTCGGAATAATTGTCTCGACATTCTAATAAGTAATATATAATAAATATTATAATAATATGTAGATTATAGGTCTTTTGGCTGCTGTCTACCGATACCGCTGAACCGATGACACACTACGTTTATACATTATAACTTATAAGTATTAGTATTATTATAATATACACGCACGACCTATACGCGCGTATCATCACACACACACACATACACGTGTGTCGTGTATATACGCACATTGCGTCTTTCACTTTTCTCTTGTGTCTACTGTCTAGTCATGCGTGTCGGCTCAGACTCCGAATGTGTGCGATCGGGAACCTCCACTGTTGCCGCGTAAATTGTAGTCTAGTTCACATCATGTCTAGTAGTAATATTATTATTTATTAGTCATAATATTATACACGTGTAATATTATAAATAATAGTATATAGGTATGGCCAGATAATATACGATTTATTCAGATACGTTAGTGATCCGCACCCGTCCGACTTTAACCGATATATTACATATTATTTACATTATATACCTGCTTTAAATGTTACTCTAGCCCATATAGCAATTGACGCAACTAGGTCTAAAGTATTAGGGGGCTGCAGGTCCACAAATAAATACCTAATTCAATTTACTTACTTTCATGCTTTCCAAAAAACTAGGAGGATTGTCTGGATTATTTTCATTTTAATAGTAACAACTGTACAAATACGGATACTTTTTTTTAGTATATTAAAAATACTAAATAAGTTTTTTTTGTCAATTTTTAATCACCAAAATAAAACTAAAATATTGAACAGTCACCGCCGCAATGCCGCTGGTTTCTGCCGCATGCAGCATGCCTGCATAATATTTAGCGGTAGACCGCATACTATATTCATATTTATAGTTAGGTAGTACACAAAACAGAAGTAGACTGCATATTGGGAGATAGCCCAATTTACTTTTGAATAATTCTGTTACAATAATTATCTATATCATATTGCATAGGATGTATCTCACATTCTCACTATCTTTTGCTTAAATTATTATTAAATCTTAAATAATCAAAAAAATGTGGGGGGCTACTATAGCCTGAGGGGATTATAGTAGTTGACGGGATTAAACCCCCTTAAATCCCCCTAGTTGCGCCAATGCATATAGCACACGGTGTAGCGTAGTAAAAGTCCGCAGTGTATAATTGCCATAATATATATTCCTCAATACCAGTGATAGGTGGCGTTGTATATCAATGTGACTCAATGTCTAAGATTTTAAACCGAACAAGTCATAGTTCTAATTTTTGATTTGGTTCAACAACCGAGTGCACATACATTTCAAAAGTAATTTCTTAACGAATTTCAGGAGAGTTTAATAAATAGTTGTTTTAAATTAAATAACGTTGACGCACCACTGAAAAATTTCAAATTTATCACCCGGAAATCGTATCGCGCACCATAAGCTACCAAATAATCGCGATGTCCGAAAATATTTGACTTGATTCAAATGAATACAAGAACATTTTACAAGAACGTTTACTTACGGCGTTAAATTCAATCATTAACTTGGCAAAACTCGAAAATAATAGGTATTTGACTGACGTGGTAATAGAGAGCGGAGTTTCCGGTCTGCAGGTTGTACTGTGTTAACTTTATACGATTATATGCGCAGTTATTACGACTGCAATTAGGGTTGTTCACTAAATATATATTATTTATTATGTATATGCATTATATACATATTTTTCAAACTATTAATACAAATTACATTACCAATTGGCAAACCTATGTAGACTTTTATCATAATATTGTTATATTATACTCACGTCCCCTCTCGCGATCTCTGTGCAAGGTTAATGTCGCCGTCATATAATAATATATATAAAATGAATGGCTTTCACTAGGTGCGGTCGTTCAACTCGACGTATTAATTTTTTATCTTTTAAACGCACATTACAGTATTATAGCCTATACAGACCGTATATGTATTATACGTGGGTCACATTAATTACGCTAACCGTGTACTGCAGTTCTGCGCCAGCGTGTAATATTGTGTCAACGAGTAACCGTTTCGTAACACTTGTAGCAGCCACCTCGCGCGCCGTCCGAAGTTTGATCGCGCATCATAAGTATAATATAGGTAATCGTATATTAAATTAGCATAATCTATTATGTAGCTGCAGTATGAGTGTACGAGTCGCGAAGGTTATTACGCGCGGCGATTTTGTACTTTTTGCTATCTTTCGCTCGCCGATCGCCAGCCAAGACATACTCGTATTATTTTATTTTTTTTTTGATAACACGTGAGATGTCTCAATCGTCATTTAGTCAAACCCATCACACAAACCAACAATTCAACAGAATGCCGTATGGTAGGTAAAAAATGAATGAACTAGGGGGTAATAATGAACTCAAACAATTAACAAAACGACATCATACATTAGTTTTTTTATTTTATGGGTTGTGCGCACCGACTAAAATAATGAGCCTTGTAAAAGTATAAATTATAGCAGTTACCACGTGTGGGAAATGTGCAGCATAAGTAAATCATAATATATTAGAATCATATTGTAGCTGTTATAGTGTGTATACCTAATGCATATCATATGGGTCCTTTTGTAATAATATAATTATCATTGTATACGATATTATGATACAAAAAAAAGGTAAATATTATCATTGAATTACTAAGACGGCCCACACACTACGCAGTGTGAATATTGTTTTTATTACAATTTTTAATTATTATGAAAAGATAAAAATATTATGGGAAATACTCGTAAATATGATTATGGGTACTAATTAGTTTTATTTTTTACACCATGCTCACTATTGTTCAATGTTCAGTTATGTATTTTGATATCAGTTATATGATTGTATAATGATTATATTACAATTATAAGAAATAAGTTGTATATAATATTATTTTTAAATAATGAATTAATATTATTTAAAAATATTTTGAGTAACACATTCTTTGAATCGAGTGTTAAAATAAGCATTATATTATATAAAAACTATAGTAAATTCTGATATTGTTTTTTTTTTTTTTTTTGCTGGTACTCACCTAACCATAGCTGAAAAACAATAAATAATAGCGATGGAAAATTTAACGACCGATTACAGTCTTACTGAATAAAAATCTAAATATATACCTAGTTAGAAACAGTCTTTCTCATGTATACTAATAAGAAGTTTTTGCGTGTGATTGTATATCGTATGAAAACAGAAAAAACTGTTTTATTCCTTTGATCACACGCGATAAACTTTATTTCTGTTACAATTGATTTACAGATTCAGGTAGTCGCTTTTCGCTCACCGTTATGCCTATACAATTTGTTTATTATTTATTGAGTGTACGACAAATGCATTATTACTATTATCATAATATTATTGTTCACAATAATAAAATATAGTACTTTCACTCGATTGGAGACACTTAAAAAAAAGGGTAGGTATATATAATTCAATTATCGATCATTATCGAGATATTTGTGTGACAATATCTATTAGTGCATTGTATTGCATTGACTGACCGACCTCTTCTCCTCACTATCACCGGGTGAGAGGGGATGCGTGTATATATATGTAATGTGTTTATGTGGTGTCTCTCTTTCTCCATAAGCCGCATAAAAACGTTGTTATAGGGCGGCTCGCGACCTCAAGGTAGTCACCGCGGTGGTTCATGCTTTATTTATGATTAGAAATCACTTTTTATCGTGTAATACGGGATGCCAATCTCCATGCGTATCTGTGACCTGTGTGTGTGTGTGTGTGTGTGTGTGTGTGTGTGTGATTATGCGTACCTACATATATGTTTGTGTAAGTGGCAGGCCGCCCTAAACACGTTACGAAACACACTTGATAGATCGGTTCATTGATATTCGTTATCGGCCCCTTATAATATTTATGGAAGGAAATCAAGTATGTATTGCTTTCTCGTTATATCAATCCATTACGGTAATGTACGATTTTTTTTGGATTGTAAAATTATTTATTGTCCTACAGTTTTTGTTGGCGTCCTCTAACAAATTATCAGCAAACGATAGGTAATTATATGTATTTTTTTACGATTGATTTAGTATTAACTATCAAAAGGGTATAAACATAATATATTATGTTGTTTTAAGTTCATTATAAGAAATTTACTAATGTAGTATTGTTAAATGTTAAAACACCTGAAAATATATCCATTTATTTACATTGTGTATAGAATAGTTATAAAAAATTGAAACTGTAAGACATTCTACAACTATTGTTGTATAAATATATAATTATAGTTATAGTTTTATTTTCATCAATGATGATTGTGTGGGAAACTATAAATTGCGGGCATGGCGCATGGTATAGTTCATGCACTGCAGAACTATAGTTGAGCCCTTATAAAGAATAAGTCGCAGAAAGTGAAAAGTATTATTTTGTCCCCAAAGACCATAGAATAAAATTTCCAACACTATTTTCATTGAATACATTAAATATATATTTTATTTCGTATAATAAGTTATAACAATTAAAAAATAAAATGTTGAATAAATATTAAATAATATATCTTAGAACATCCTATAGCTATGATAATTGTAATGTATAGTCACTCAGGGGCATATGATAAGTTATATTTAATGCATGATTCACTTAAATTTCAATCAGATTCCTATCTATATATAGTAAATACATATCAGGGGTGGCAGTAAGCGTAATAGGCGGATCACAAAGCAGGAAAAACTGGACTACTAAAAACGCTTAAATTTGATGTTTCATTCACGCACAGACATATATTTTTTAATTATTCCATCTTTGAAAGAAACAAATTATTGATATTTGATCTATTTTAGGATGTATAAAATAATTCTTTATCTAGATTTTGAATATTTTTTCTAATTCATTTAGACCCTATCAGAAATTTACTGCGACCTCGACTTCATATAATGAAGATTATTTTTTATTCTAAATACTATTATGAACACAGTTAGATTTTAATTATATAGTGTTTAATAGTAAGTAGGCAGGTATCTCCTACCTATCATTTTGAGAATATCTTTATGTACCTAATAAAATTAATGTTAAACAATAGCTATGAAATAAAGCAGTTTTTTACTTGTTACTTTTAACAGTTCTAACCGTTCATAAATAAAACTAATAAAAACCAATGCAATAATATTAATAATAATAACAATAGACAATTATGTGATAATCACGTTGTGTCATTATCATTCCTATGGTAGGTAACTACGCCTTATACGAATGGGATTGTCATACAAAAAAAAAAAAAGTAATATTGCGTATAAACACTATAAACGAACACTATATACAAGATAGTATACCTAGTTGATATCACGATAAAATTATACTGCATACACACACACACACACACACACACACACACACATTATATACACGTGTAATTAGTAGTGGGATTGCAGTGTAGGATGAGAATGATGGTTACCGGTATTTTTTCCGAATCAAAATTCCCGAATGAACTTTTTCCCGGACGGTATTTTATCTGAAAATCCGAAAAATTCATAATTCTATTATGCTAATAATTGGATTTAAAATTAAAGCAATAAAAAAAATGTGTGTGATACCTAAGATAATATTCTAAACCTTGAATTTGATAACAAGTCACTCCAGACACTCCAATATTGAAAAAATAACAAGGTAAATGAGATCTTATTAATTGATTATATAAATTAAAGAATTATCACTTATTACCTAGTACCTACACACACATTAATATTTACACAACACTAATACACTTACATTGAAATTTTAGTTTTTTTAAATGTATAAACAATTTACAGTTTTAAAATAATCTGTATAATATTTAATATAATTTTTAAAATATTGAAATATAAATGTATTTCTTTTAAAAAATATAGTTTTTTTTATGAATTTTTATATTTTAATGTATTAAATACATTTGAAATGGAAACTTTTAAATCCAATAAAAGAAGTGAAAAGTAGCTTATTATTTGTATATTATTTTAGAGAAAATGTTACCAGCAACACGCTAAATTTTTTATTTTTTACACTTGTAAAATTATAATATTATATTATCATTAATTAATTGATGATTAATAATAATAATTTGATATATTTTTCGTGTAAACGTGTATAAATAATCATTTTTAATCTTCATAATCAATTAATATATTTATTCTTTTTTTATAAATTAAAATTTTTAAAATTTGTTCTCTTTTTCCTTGTTCTTTTTTTTCTTGGTCTTTTTTACCGAATACCATACAAAATACGTCATAAACGGATATATTATAATTAAAATTGTGATACCTTTTTAGGTTTCTTAGCAAATATCATTAGCCACAAAAAAAATATATAAACTTTTAACAATTATTATTATTTGAATATGTACAATAAGTACTTAACAAGCAATTTCATAAAACATTATCTTAAATAACCTATACATTTAGGTATCACATAATTTGGATTTTATTACAAACAGCTAACCTTTCGCCTGTATAAAACATAATGTTTACAAGTAATGACTAATCTGTTTGTGATAAAGTATGTAATATTCGTGTGTGTCGTGCTGCGTGGGGACCAAATTATAAAAAGTAATTATCGAGTATTGGACCCTCTCCCTTAAAAAATTAATGGTTGAGCCACTGACGTAATCCTTTATTGGGTAGGTCGGATAATCACATATAAATCCTGGCGATGTCGTTATATTACGGTTAAGTTACACTGTCGGGAGTCGTGTGTACACAATTATAACCATATGATATGACTATAAGGTCTACGACACCGGCGGCAATAACAATAATAATAAAAAATAACAACAGCAATAATAATAATAACAAGTAACAACAACAAATAAGTAATAACTACACAGATAATAGCACGCTATCGTGTTATTGTACGAGCCGATATCATGTAGTAGGTACGAATACAATAATGTAACGTGCGCGCGTGTGAGAATCGACCGAGTTGGGGACCTATCCCAACCGGTGGCACTCATCGTTGAGAGTGAGAGCAAAAATCGCCATCGCTTTTGAGGCGATTTCAATATAGGATAGGATCGGACGGACAGGCGCATGCGAGCTACGCGACGACCGCACATTTCGAATTTTTTTTTTAGACACGTTTCGTTCGCCGGCGCACGTGGTCGTGTCCGTTATTATATTATTGTGTACACGAGACGCCGCTTCAATACCATCGCCGCGGTCATTCGTTTGCGTTTTATCGTACCAAGTTCGAAACGCCGTCGTAGATAATAAAATATTACGCATTACAGAAACGTGTATATTCTGTGTGTACCGACCATGTTACCACCGGGCACAGGCCACTTTACGTTATATCTGTGACAATTAAAATATAAGTATATATATATATATACAATAATTTTATAATATATAGCTAATATAGGTGTAGTCAGAATTTTTTTTTTGTGTACATAAACTACGTATACGTCTATCGTGAATTATCGCAGTGTTGTGCGTCTTAGCGTCTTATAATACGAGTGAGCATGTTTTGCAATTGATTAAATATTAAAATTTCAGTTTGTGTGTATTGTTTTTATTTTTTACCTCATAAACGTTCCGAGCGACCAATTACTACTGTCGATTATATATTGACGAATTATGGATTGCATGCCGTTGGGATTAAAACAGAAATCATTTTTAAAATGTTAGTATATACAATTATCACTTTGTCGCATGATATTTTACCATTTAATTTTGTCCGATTATTGGAATAATTATTATAAGCATACTTTTAAATTATATGCAGAGCTATATTCAACTATATGATACCAAACAACTTTAAGTGTATATACTGTATATCTATATTAACTACCAACTTTGTGTATATAAATACATTATACAGTAACAACGAACGCGTAAACAGTGAGATTATCTATATTCAGTGGGCCCATTTTTAAGGTTCAACACCTTAATTTAGTTGATAATAGTACATTGTATTTACGTTACCCCACCCCTTACTCTCTAACCACTAAAATTATGCTGAGTACGGAACCAATTCAACGGATGCATCGATAGATGGGAATCAAAGATGTTGAGCTATAGATTTATTTTACTAATTTAAATATTTAATTGAACTTTGTGTACGATATGTAAGCTTTTTGCTTTTGAAAATCGATATTTTTTCCGAAATTCATTATTTGTAAATTTGATATATGGATTTTTATGAATTTTGTATATTTTCTGTTGTCTAAAATGCATTTCTTATGCGTCTAAGGTTTTGTGCATTGAAAATATCTATTTTTCTTGGGTATAAAGTGCACAAGTTTTTAAAACATTAATTAATTAAATAATAATAAGATAACAATGATTTTTATAATAAACCAGTATTAAACCTAGTATTTGCCTAGTTTATAAAACAGAGGTTTGTCGTTAAACTCAATCTATGGTCTAAGTAAAGTTTATCGTCTATGAATACCAAAAAATAAATAAATTATTATTAAACTACTATTAAACTACTATTGAAACTTTTTTTATTTGAACTTTATTTGCGATAAAGTATTGATATTATATGCAACCAAATGTATTTAATTTAATTTTTAAATTATTATATTTATTATAATAATTGAATGAATAATCTTTTTTTATTTGTATTAATTATTACATTCATACTATAATATTGCAATAATATTTTTGTCTAAAAAATATATTTAATATAAAATTGAGTTATTTGTATTATTTTATTTTAAAAATCAATATGATGTATTGAAATAACACATAATAAGGATTTTAAACATTTTTATAGATAGAACAATGAATTTGTGTTAAAATAACTACACAAAAAGTGAAATTTTATAATTTGTTTGGATACTTGTTTGTATCAGTTATTTCTTACTACTTAATCATAATTGATTCCTTGCAAAGGACAATATTCTACTTCTCAATAGCTATGAATTAAATTTACAACAGAAAAATATTAAATAATTTACATAACCAATTAAAAATAATTATTTTAGTACTGAGAAATTGTAATGACATATCATATAATTTGAATTATAGTTTATACTCATAAAATTACGTTGTGGTTAAAGTTTTCAGTTAATTAAAGCAGTTGTATATCATTTAAAATAGAAAGCTTTCATAAACAATCAAATATGATTTACCGTTATCCTAATGTATCGATATTGGCAAATTTCTATTAAATATTGTATTATACATGGAAAGTCAATTTTGTCTCGTCAGAGTTCAAATCGTGTCAGCTAGAAAGGTAACAGGACCGCCGTCAAATCGAATATGCTCATTGAACAGCAGGATAAGGATAATGTTACCGGTATAGTAGAAAGCGTGTGGACGGTGTATTATAAAATATAATGAATTGAATAGGGTGCATGTGAAATTATTTTATACTCTTCCATAATTGTTGATAGCATTATCAATACATATTCATGTGTATGATATATTGGTAGTATGGGTGTATTAGGTATAATTGTGTAAATAAGGCTTATTTTTTCCTAGACAATACTTACGAATTACCCTTGACCTTATGTTGGAACCTTCGTTATTGTAATAATTGATGTACCTACGTGTAGGATCTAAACTATATTTAATTTCATGGAATAACATCCGTTATGTCTTGTCGAAGTACAATAACCGATACAGATGAGTCACGTATCATAATTTCCAACACGATTAGTATAACCTGCCTACACGATTACTCCTACTAGTGAATAGTGAGATCTACAATACCATACGACCCATTCGCGTGTAATCGGAATCAAAAACATTATAACGTGCACCGTGCCCGCGTGTATAATCATCAGCCAGCTGAAAAATTTCAATACTCAATGCCCAAAGGTTCATTAGTCTCTCACTGTGTCCTAGTTGAGAATATAAAATGACCGAATTAGGCTTATGAGGGTTATCGAATGTTATCCCTACATCGTCTCGTGACTCGTATTCCGTGTACAGGTTTCAATACGTCTCGCTCTCAACTTTGATGTTTATTTCTTAGCTACCTAGGTTGAATAGTATAGAATTAATATAATACAGAATTGAAGATATGCATATTATTATAATATTGCTTTAGTAATATATTTTTTTTATGATATCAATATATACTACAAAATATCTCGTTTTGTCCGTTTTGAATATCAGAATAACATAATAATAAAAGTAGTAGAATAATTATTTTAAACTATTGCTATAATGTTACAAGGATATCACTATAAGTGAAGTATCTTAATATTTACATTAACCTGATATCATGTTAATAAAAAAATAATTTATTTGCTGAATGAGCTATTGTTTTTACGTTTCATTCGTTAATGAACTTCATAAATATGGTTGTTCCATGTTATTGTGTAATATTTAGGCCTGTATATTATTTAATATTATAATATATCTTAATAATAATAAGAATTATAACATATTGTTATATACAGCACTACTGCAAAAAACTTAAAATACATAATACTTACATAAATAATCTAGAAAAATGTATTAATAAATTATAATAATTTCTTAATGCTCGCATAATACGTTGTAGATAATATCATCCTAGTAATTCTATTGTTTAAATAGAAACATGAGTAAAACATATATGTATATATATATATATATGATTACTTCATGCTTTAGTTAAAACACGTTTATAAGGGTTACAAAGAAACAGCTATCTTCTCTGACTCTGAGTACATTAATTATACAAATATAAATATTGAATAAGAAGCAGCGTTTATATAGTGTTCTTGAGAATATAATTTAGAATAGCTCATCAGAAAACAGAAAATTATCAATGCGTTTAATATTTTTTGTATACTAATTTTACAAACAACTTGAGATTTGTCATGGACCAATTATTTCTTTACTTAAGTTGGACAAAAAATAATGCAATAAAAATAATTTAAATTCTTATAATTATATTTATTATAATTTTAAAACTTTATTTGTTCTTTCATTATTTTATTGACAATTAACATAAAAAAACAACCAACAACCATTAAACAAAATAACAAGCAAATCTATAAGAATATTTTAATTTTTAAACTTAATGAACTAAAAAGGTTTAAGGAAATATAGAACGTTCTAGTTGTAAAAATTCGAAATTTCCGAAGATTAATCACAAACACCAATATAAATATATACTATTGTAACTTATCAATTTATATAAATATTAGGAAAGAGCAGCTAGTGGACAGATTATACTTAATAACTAACTCATGCTTAGTTTTAAAATTTAGATTTCTAAAATGTTCATAAGAAAATTATCAAAATCAAAAAAGGTTTATTCGCAGACCATTAAGATCGTTAGACTTTTAAACTTCAGCAAGTTTAAATTTCTTATCCCTAAGATATCTTATTATGGTATTTACATATTTATATAATATATTTGTTGTAAATAACACTTTTCTAATTTATACCTACTATGACATGTGAACATCAATGACTATAATATATTGTCGGGCTCACAGTCTTATCTATATAATATAAACAGCATACCCTTATATATTTTTACATGTAGGTTCTTTTTCGTGATATGTATATGATTAGGTCGCCGTCATCGTAAGTCGTTGTCATGACGCGGTATTAGGACGGTATGGGTGCATCATAGACGTATATATTTTTCGGGTCGCGCGCAAGAAAGAGAAAGCGCAAACAACCGCCGCCGGTGAACGAGAAATAATATTTATTGTTACAACGCAAATACACGTCTCATCGTGGGAGGGGTGATGTACAGTATGATAACAATAACAATAAAATGTATAACATTACATCACGATGGTTGAAAATTCGTGGGTCTGTGGGCTACAATGATGCCGTAAAATCGCGATATTGGGCGATGTCTCTTGGCTGGATCAGCTAACGCACGCGTGTAGAGCAAACAAAAAATAGGCGTCACAGCGACTGCGCTTGGCCGCACGAAATGCGCCCTCACCATCATCTCCCTGACAACCATTATCCAATAGTAGCAATCGTCTGTGAATATTGACGGTGGCGTGTATTATATTATCGCCAATCGAGATGTGCAGATGGGGTGGCAGTAAAAGATTCGTCAAAGCTTTAAACGCTTAGTGATAATTCAATAAATTAATTATAATAATTTATTCAATATTCGAGATTTGTATCAATTACAACTATTTATTTAAATCAAAAGTCAATAATTCGTCGACGAACATTTTTGGTCAACAAAAAATTTTAAAATGTAAAAATAATTCTATTTTTATAGACATTCATGTTATAGGTACATTTATAAAATTAAAGTCGATCAAAATTGTATACTTTTTGAATACCGAGTATTAAACTATTACTGAAAGCATCATGCATCTACGCGAATATACAAATAAAAATAAAATGCTGTTCGTTGGTATCCACATCACTTGAGAATGGCTATAGACAAATTTGGCTAATTTTTTTTTAATATTTGGAATACTCAAAAAGTTAGAACAATAAGGGTTTTACGAAAAGAAAAATAAGAAAAGATCCTAGAAAAATTAGAAAATTTGAAAAAGTGGTTGCTATGGCATTATTTTTGTAATGTAATTATATTATGTATCGGTTACTAGGGTAACCATACGAAAAGTTCTATTACGAAAAAAAGTAGTATCCAAATTGTATAGGTCTTTTTTTTTTTTTGCTTTATAGCAACATGATATTATTGTATCAGATGCGTCATTTGGAATATCGCAGGGTATACATTGGTGGCCCTATTTATTCATATAACATATTGGCCTGCCTTAATTTTATATTGCGCCTGTAAAGCTAAAATGTAATAAATAAACTATTATAATAATTTTCGAAAAATATTTTATAAATAATAGGTATATATTGTTTTAATCTTTATTTTCTTGACAATTGTAAGATTATAATCAATGGATCAAAATTAAAAAATATATTTATCTGTCTTATTAGCTTCTTAAAATTGTGATATAAATATAAATTATTAAAAATGTGTAAAAATCAATCTTACGTTATTCATTTTGCTAATTATTTATAAACTCTTAATTTCAAACTTCAAATAATTTAACGATCAAATAACTGCATGCTAATAGCTTACATTGATTTTTTTATAATATATTGCTTACAGCTTTATTTGTATAATCAAAAATTTGATTTGAATGATAATAGTCATATTAATTATTCATTATAAATTGAGGTGCTTAAGTTAAATGTATGAATTATATTTATAGATAATGACAGTATAATCAAAGTAAGTGTGTAAACTGGTTGTGACTGTTGTGAGACTTTACAAATAGGCTAAAATGTATAAAGAATGTCGCGCGCCCTATCTTTTAAGTTTCAATATTTTTACTATGTTCTGATATGATGGACAAATTTGGCCTGCTTAATAATTTGGCAGCCCTATTTTAAAACTGAATTGGCGCCCCTGTATTGTATACATATCTATCGATTTCAGGAGCAATCTAAGTATTGTGCCATATATACTGACATAATATTATAACTTTTAGTCTATACTACTAAGTAGTTTTTATTTTGACGACGCTAATGTCTTTAGATATAATATGTAACATATATCGTAAATCCATAATTTTCTCAATAATTCCTGACAATTATTAAACTTTCAAACAACATCTTTCAGTACTAAAGATATTCGATAAGCCAATTTCATTGTTTCAATACTGTACAAGTCCAAAACTGTGCGAGACATTTAGTAAATAATATATATTTACTGATAAATAGAAAGAAAATTCTACAATTAAATGTTATGTAATATATTTATATTCTAACACACATATTTTCTGTTGTCTAAAAAATACTAAAAACTTAGTAAAGAATTAGAATGAATGAGAAACAGTTGGACGGTTTGGTTTTGGCTAATACAGTAGCACGCCCCTCTCATCCGCCCTCGTCTGATCCGCCAATCCGGTTGATCCGACCATAGTATTATTAATATGAATAATTTAAAAATACATTTGGATTTTCTAATTTATAGTAGATATATAAAATTAATTGCTAGTTTAATATTTCCCTTATTAGGGTTCTGTATATATTCTGATAATCCGACCTTTTTCGCGTTCCGGCCACACCCCCAGTCACGGAGGTGACGGATTAGAGAGGTTCTACTGTATAAATAAATGTGATCTGGGATATTATTTTATAAATAAAAATATTGATAGTTGACTTACTTGACTTGACTAGTTGATTTAGGAGTATATCTGAATTTTTTTTTAATAAAGTTTTCCTGACAAAGTAATCTAACTTATTGACTATAGTTTTTTTAGCTATTTACAATAGTGAAATTTTGTAGAATATTTTTATTAGTTGCTATTCAATTTAATATAATATGCAAAAAAGAAATACCTATATAGTATACATGATTAATATTATGCAAGAAATTTTGGCCCGGAAATTATATGTTCTATAATTATAATATATATTTGTCAACACTATTTATTAATAATTTATTAGTATAAAATAATAATTAATAAATTCAAATTTTATACATTTAGAATATTAAAATTAATTAACATAAAGCTTAACACATTATTTTTTACTAACACTGTGTTGGAAAATGTGTACCATTGTATATCAGATATAGAATATCTGAAAAACCATAACCTTTCTAATGATTTTTTTATCGTATAAATTCAAAATTTTCTTGTAATTTATCACTAAAATTAAACATTGACTGTTTTGATTTTAGGTAGCTTATTTAGTACTAATTTCTGGGATCATTATAATGATTATCAAGACGTTCACCGACATGCTAAAGAGTAAGTACATACAATGGTTTTTAATATTAATAAGTGCAGATTAGTAAATATAAGAATGTTAAGTAGGTAACGAGAAATGTACTTAACAAATGTAAACAGTGGATGTCTGAAAATGTGTATATAAATTATTTATAAGCTTATATTTATTTAATAATACATATTTATACATGTAGTAGAATTAGCAGATAATATTAAACATAGATATAGGCTTATTGTATAATTTCACTTGTTAAAATATTATTCATTCATTTGTAGGTTGTTGCGCGAAAAGTCAGTGTTGGATGAGGATTTCGTAGCGTTTTGCGTGCAAAGGAAAGGAGCAGCCAAACACTCCTTGCGGCACATAATCGATTTTCCGGTAAGTGCTGCCTCATAAAAAATTAGTGTTCATAAAAATGTAGGTTACCGTAAAAATTGTATCATTATTATGATATGACATTCGAAATATCTAAAAAAATGTATAAATATACGATATATAACGTAATAACAATAGATTTTCCTGTATAATATTATACGATACCGTTAAACATAATTCAAAAGTATAAAAATGTTTTATCGTGAATACCTACAGTAAAAAAGTATATTATTACTATTACCTATTTGTTTCAATGGAATGATGAGTGACTGTCTAAGCGAGTATAATATTAATTTAATTTTAAATTGATACTGCTGCATCAACAGTGAGTTTGCAGATTACTGAAAACGATAATAAAGTTATAATAATATTTCATATACGTACCTACCTGTTATATTATTGCGAATGTTACCCGATGTTAACACACCTAAGAGCGTGAATTAATCTACGTTTTCGGTTGTGTAAAAATTGAATAATTTCGATTTCGTGAAGGTTTATAATATTATAATAATAAATTATGCATGTACCTATAATATTATTGTAGTAAAGCCCGCAATAAATGATATATAACACTGTCATTCCTCAAATAATATCATTGTGGACGATTATGATGACTGCGACCATCGAATGTACAATATATATCATCTATAGGCATATGACTATGGCAGCATAGTGTTGATTATTATTAATTATTATTATGCAAACGGTTTCTTCGTCGCAACGAGCGTGAAGTTTTCCCTCCTTTCTGCCACTCTATGATGTCATCTACGCAAAACTTTTGCACTCAAAACATCCAAGGACTCTAGGATAAACGAGTCCAAGCGGTACCTCCTTGCGACACGTCTAAAATAGGGTCAAACCACTACATCTCAAATGAGTTGTCCGCCGATTTTATATCATAATATTTATCAATAATAATAATATTTTGACATATTATGCATTAATTGACTAACAACGTGTATTTATAAAGTATATGCATAATAATACAATTTTATCAAGAAAATTTTAGTATTAGATTAGTTTTATTTAAAATCATAAAGCACTATAAAACAAAAAAAATAAAAATATTTTTCTACTCTATAGATAGATTATTTTTTATACAATAGAAAAAAGCTAAATTAATTCAACAGTTAAATCAAACTATAGTAAGTTCTCAATTAATAATTAGAAAATTAATTAATTAGTCAAGTTAATAAATTAAAAATAAACAAATTCCTCAACTTAACTTTTCAGTTAATTAATGGCCACCATTGATGTGAGTTTACTGTCTCGTACTCTTGTATCGGTAGGTACTGTGTATAGTAGTGAGTGTTCACATACGCACATAGTTACTAATTTACAGCAGTAATAAGTAGTCGTCTTTATGATTTAACAGCCGCTAACAATGAACTTAAAATAAAAATCGGAAAGCTTTCTCCACTGTGTAATAATTATTAGTAGATTTCAAAAGTAGGTACCTTATCTTTGATCTAATGTGTTAAATTCGAATTTAATGATAAATCATTGAGCGATTGATGTCGAAATGCCCGATGGAGATGGATGGTTTAGCATCATCTTGTATTATATTTATTATAACGTTTTTTTCATTAGGTAGGTTGAACCATTCAGCTTTTGAGCTTTTAATGTTTTTATAATATACAGATAAGCGGTAGCAAAATATTGTTTTTAAAGGTTATCATATTGGTCTATCTAGCGTGTGATTTACCTGTCTACTACAGTGAATTATCGATATTGTACATAATATAATGTAATATATGTTCAAACCGCCATTTGATTTTCTCCCGAAGACAAAATTTATGTTTTTAAAACAAGCATATCTAAATGGTATTTTCTTTTGTTTATTTACGTTACATGCTCAAAAGAAAAAAAATCAACATAATAATTTATTATACTTATATGTTTAGTTATAAAATACAGAAAAATAATAGAAATAATAAAAATAAGATAAATGAAACATTAAGAAATTAATGCCTATTAGAGAAAATCAATTAAAGGCGACCAGATTAAACATATATTTTTTTGTGACAGGTCAGTGGTCTTTAATATGTTACGTAATATTATGCTTTATTGTATAGTTACTCAAAATTTTTTTTATTATTCATTTTAACTAGTAGGTATAAACAGGTATATTATGACTTTTTATTTGTTTATACAAAGTAAAAATTAACAAATGATAGAAATAAATTATAAATAAGTATATATTTTTCAAGATATTTCTTTATTATTATCCTCTTGGATACAATACTTATTACTTCTTGAAATACATTATTTCAATATATTTATTATTATAAATTAACGTATACTATACTTAGTTGTTAGTCTAAGAAATATATGAAAATAACTTTTTAATATTTATTAAAATAACATGATTGAAAATATTAAATACTTGATTAATTAATATTAAATACTCTTTTACTTATGAGATACAAAATTTTCTGTGTTAAGTACATCTTGAATATTTAATTATTATTGCATAGATGCACACAAAATGTATTCACTATATTACTACATATTTATATTTTGTTGTATGAATTACTATTTAATATTATAACTTAGTGGGAATTTATGTATTTAATAATAATTATAGAATAAAAATTTTATTTAAAACTTAGATGTATATAAATTTGGTAATTGATTAAAAAAAATTAAAGGAATATTTGCTTTCTGTTATAAAATTAATTTAAATAATTTAATATAGTTATATTACTATTTAAACTTAAATGTATTTCTTTTTTTTTTTTTTGATTATCAAATGTAAGTAACAAATTATATGATTAAAATAATATGTGAAAACCAATACTATTTGGTATATTAAGATATCATATAGACAATAGACATATAAATAGTTACCAATGTAATTTAAAAATTTAGTGAAATTTAGAACTGCAAGTTTAGTATTACACAAGTATACATTTTATACACTAAAAATTAAACAATCAATTCTTTTTTCCTGCACATCTCAATACAATCTATATATTTCATGTAAATATCACTAACACTAATAATAATCTCTAGTTTCGTAATCACTGAACAATGTTAATAAATTCAAATACTTATTCATTAATATCATGATGAATGTAAATATATATATCCCAGATATCGTCATAATCGTTTTCTGATGATTCACTTTCTTCATGAGAAATAGTAATTTTGGTCATAGATTGAGTAGAGATGTCTGCAGATATTCTTGTTGAAGATTCAGCTACAATTGTTGATTGAGGCACATTTGTAATACTAGTTGTGGTCATCAATTGAGTAGAGATGTCTGCAGAATTTGTAGTTGAAGATCCAGCTACAGTTGTTGATTGAGGCTCATCTGCAATACTAGTTGTGGTCATCGATTGAGTAGAGATGTCTGCAGACTTTGTAGTTGAAGATCCAGCTACAGTTGTTGATTGAGGCTCATGTGTAATACTAGTTGTGGTCATCGATTGAGTAGAGATGTCTGCAGAATTTGTAGTTGAAGATCCAGCTATAGTTGTTGATTGAGGCACATTTGTAATATTAGTTGTGGTCATTGATTGAGTAGAGATGTCTGCAGAATTTGTAGTTGAAGATCCAGCTATAGTTGTTGATTGAGGTACATTTGTAATACTAGTTGTG
The DNA here is from genome assembly GCF_003676215.2 of Rhopalosiphum maidis. Taxonomy (NCBI): domain Eukaryota; kingdom Metazoa; phylum Arthropoda; class Insecta; order Hemiptera; family Aphididae; genus Rhopalosiphum; species Rhopalosiphum maidis. The sequence continues at coordinate 48,848,988 of NC_040878.1, forward strand.
GTCATCGATTGAGTAAAGATGTCTGCAGAATTTGTAGTTGTTGATTGAGGCTCATCTGCAATACTTGTTGTGGTCATAGATTGAGTAGAGATGTCTGCAGACTTTGTAGTTGAAGATCCAGCTACAGTTGTTGATTGAGGCTCATCTGCAATACTTGTTGTGGTCATAGATTGAGTAGAGATGTCTGCAGAATTTGTAGTTGAAGATCCAGCTACAGTTGTTGATTGAGGCTCATCTGCAATACTTGTTGTGGTCATAGATTGAGTAGAGATGTCTGCAGAATTTGTAGTTGAAGATCCAGCTATAGTTGTTGATTGAGGCACATTTGTAATATTAGTTGTGGTCATAGATTGAGTAGAGATGTCTGCAGATTTTGTAGTTGTTGATTGAGGCTCATCTGCAATACTAGTTGTGGTCATCGATTGAGTAGAGATGTCTGCAGACTTTGTAGTTGAAGATCCAGCTACAGTTGTTGATTGAGGCTCATCTGCAATACTAGTTGTGGTCATAGATTGAGTAAAGATGTCTGCAGAATTTGTAGTTGTTGATTGAGGCTCATCTACAATACTAGTTGTGGTCATCGATTGAGTAAAGATGTCTGCAGAATTTGTAGTTGTTGATTGAGGCTCATCTGCAATACTTGTTGTGGTCATAGATTGAGTAGAGATGTCTGCAGACTTTGTAGTTGAAGATCCAGCTACAGTTGTTGATTGAGGCTCATCTGCAATACTTGTTGTGGTCATAGATTGAGTAGAGATGTCTGCAGAATTTGTAGTTGAAGATCCAGCTATAGTTGTTGATCGAGGCACATTTGTAATATTAGTTGTTGTCATAGATTGAGTAGAGATGTCTGCAGATTTTGTAGTTGTTGATTGAGGCTCATCTGCAATACTAGTTGTGGTCATCGATTGAGTAGAGATGTCTGCAGACTTTGTAGTTGAAGATCCAGCTACAGTTGTTGATTGAGGCTCATCTGCAATACTAGTTGTGGTCATAGATTGAGTAAAGATGTCTGCAGAATTTGTAGTTGTTGATTGAGGCTCATCTGCAATACTTGTTGTGGTCATCGATTGAGTAAAGATGTCTGCAGACTTTGTAGTTGAAGATCCAGCTACAGTTGTTGATTGAGGCTCATCTGTAATACTAGTTATGGTCATCGATTGAGTAGAGATGTCTGCAGAATTTGTAGTTGAAGATCCAGCTATAGTTGTTGATTGAGGCACATTTGTAATATTAGTTGTGGTCATTGATTGAGTAGAGATGTCTGCAGAATTTGTAGTTGAAGATCCAGCTATAGTTGTTGATTGAGGCTCATCTGCAATACTAATTGTGGTCATCGATTGAGTAAAGATGTCTGCAGAATTTGTAGTTGTTGATTGAGGCTCATCTGCAATACTAGTTGTGGTCATCGATTGAGTAGAGATGTCTGCAGACTTTGTAGTTGAAGATCCAGCTACAGTTGTTGATTGAGGCTCATCTGCAATACTAGTTGTGGTCATAGATTGAGTAAAGATGTCTGCAGAATTTGTAGTTGTTGATTGAGGCTCATCTGCAATACTTGTTGTGGTCATAGATTGAGTAGAGATGTCTGCAGATTTTGTAGTTGTTGATTGAGGCTCATCTGCAATACTAGTTGTGGTCATAGATTGAGTAGAGATGTCTGCAGATTTTGTAGTTGTTGATTGAGGCTCATCTGCAATACTAGTTGTGGTTATCGATTGAGTAGAGATGTCTGCAGAATTTGTAGTTGAAGATCCAGCTACAGTTGTTTTATGAGTCATACAATTGCAGTGACTAAAATATTTATTGAATAAGTAACTTATATAGTTACTGACTGCATATATTGGTGAAGTTGTGGTAAAAGATTCATTTGTAGTATTTGGTGTTACTTTCGATTGTTTTTCAAATGTTTTTTCATCGTCCCTAGAATGATCCATATATGTTGACAGCGTGGTGTTAGGTACATTTGTAGTTACTGACATGAAATCATTGTCTTTTGAACGTTTAATAACATATCCTGATGTTAGCGTTATGATAATTAATACGAATGTAAATAAATGAATAGAATACATTATTGTAAAACAAAAAAAAAAAAAAAATACTAATATGAAATTAAAAATTTTTTGGCTAAGAATTACATACAATACTAAACCAGTTTATTTTATAAAATGTTAATTTAACTATATAATGGTAGCAGATAGTTCGATATCAATAAATCAGAAGTCAATGTTTATTTAAAAATCTATCTTTAAATCACGATTTATAATTATTATTACTTAAATAAAATAAAACACTTATGATTAATTATTCATAAACCATCAATATTAAATAATTAATGCATTTTATAAATATGTTACTTACTTATGAACAAATAGTAGTTAAACGAATTTAGGTAGAAGTGTTTATTTGCTTGGATTTCTCCAACTGGTTCACGAATAGAAATAGCACTAGATTGAGTATTGTAATGTTCACTTCTTAAATAGGTACTTAAGGTTTATTTTTACTACCTTATCAATATGAAATAAAATATTTTCTTAGTTAACGTAAATTGATTGTTCTTGGTAAATTATTTTTTTTAGAATTGTACGTGTACAAAATAATAGCTATAAATATTTTAAAGAATAAATACTTTTACTATACTAATTTAATTTGACCTGTAGCTATTAAATAATAAACCTTATCGCACATCATGATTTCATGTAATTTATACAACTGTGTAAAGTACCTATATCATACCTTTATATGTGTGGTAGGTAATAGGTATATGTTTTAATAACTGAACAGTAGTCAATTATGCATGCTTCAACATTTTTAATATAATTTGTCACAACTGTACGAACAAACGCGCTTTCATACAATAGTTTTTTTGATGTCGAATATAATAATCAAGTGCTTACTTTACTAATGGCATAGTCTCTACTCTCTACTCTCTTATAATATAAACTGTAAAGTGTGCTTGTTAACATTATTTTCTTGTATTGAAATACAAGGTTGCTAAATACTAAGTGGTAACTGATATAATGACGGTGACGTTGGATATTATAATGTTGTTTATAAAACGGTAAAATGATTATTTTCAATCACCTATTTAGATAATTTATTACTTCTAATAATTCGATGTCAGGCTAGAAATATAACATATAATTGGTGATGCAGCTAATTTTAGTACTGGAAATGTTTAGATTAGTTAAAGATGAAATCAAAAATTCAAATAAAAGTGTGTTTGTACATACACCGTTCATATATTTAATTTACTTAAGTATAAAGTATAAAATATATTTACATCAAATTGAATAAATAATAGAATAATAATAAATCTATTACTGTAGTATATTAGTTACATTATTTATTTTGTAATTATTATGCCAGTTTTATTAAAGTAATATTCTAGTTAATTGTAATGATATATACAATTTTAGAACACATATATATATTTATAACATTATGGATACATTTTAAAAAGCACACAAACAATTTTGTTTTAATATTTTTTAAATTTTTACTATAAGTGTCTATATATATTATAAGTGGAACTCACTTTAATTACAATAATTTATATTAATGATAATTGTAGTTTCTGTAATTCTATGACAGCTCGATTTTTATACCTCAACTTTTTTTTTTTATATTTATTGATTTAAACTACAAATACAAATGTATTAGGTACTTATATACCCATACCTAGTTATATACGTAATAAAATAGGATAGTTTTGTTACTTTTATACAACTAATTAATTTTACATATAAAAACATAGATTAATACTTTTAAATAATTTTATGCTTCAACCAAAAATATGGTAACTACTTATTCTGTGCATAATCAAGTGATGCGTGTTCTAGAAATGAGAATTATACCGCACACAGTTGTATTAATAAATTTACCAGTAATCCAGTATATTTTAAGTAAATAATGTAGATTTACGTGCATTTTTTTTTTTTTGGTTTTACTGGTTTTAGTGTATAATAAATAAAAAAATTAAAAATAATAAAATAAAAATAAATAATAAATAATATTAATAAATTCACTGAGCTCACATCTACATAATAACGCTTATAATTAATAATACAAAATGGTTGCAATCCTTAAAACGTCAGAGCTATATAAATTTCCTGTAATATTTAAATTCGTTGAATTTACTACGGTTAAAGCTAATAGTTGTTAATTGTCCATTATGAAACCATGTTTCGTAGATTTTTGCGTCATAAAATTATCAGAAGTCAGACCTAATAATTACAAGACGTGCCTTAGTATTTTATTATACTATTTTACTATTAAGTTTTTTTCATAAATTAATATTATAGAGAAAAGTATGGCAGCCTATTTTCATATAATTTATATTAAAAACTGTAGGTCTGATTAATACTTATAATAGATAATTTTATCTTATAACTTATAAATAATTTTTAATATTTTAGTCTTTTTTTTGTCATCAGTTATTTAGTAGGTTTCATTAATTTTATTGTTGACATGGTTATTTTTCATTTAAATTTCTATTTTTTTTTTTAAATTAGCATACAAAAAATGATAATGTACAATATTATAGGTGACAAGTGAACTTGTCGTCATTGAATCGTAAACCAATATACAGTAGGTATGCACTATTCATTGTATTATAATAATCATTACTAATCATTATAAAAATACTACACGCCATCTAAATTCAGCTATAATAAAAATAAAAATTAAGAGGACGCCTGCATGTGTTATTGTGTTGTCTCTATCTTATTAACATACATCATAACATTCATAACATATTTTCGTTGAATAGAATACATTTTGTGATGTTGGCTTTAATATTAGAGTAAATTTACCTATTGTCAAATTCAAAGTTAAGAATATTATCTAGACAATGACATATGCTGTTATTAATATTATATATTATTTTAAAGTGAATTATAGCAATGTAAAATATTACAATTTTAAAATATTCATAACTTACTTTTAAATGATAATATCAATAAAATCATATGTCATTATCTAGATAATATTCTTACCTTTAAATTTGATAATAGGTAAATTTATTCTAATATTAAAGCTAACATCACAAAATAGATTCTGCTGAACGAAAATTCGTTATGATGTACGTTAGTAAAACAGAGACAACACAGCGGGTATGGCGTTCTCTTAAAAAAAAATTATTCTATAACATAGAATCTTAAAAACCTTTGATATATTTAATGTATATGATATCAGGTATATATAACTATTTAAGTATTCACTATACTTGTTATCGGATAAATAATATTATTAAATACTGTGACAGCAGTCTTAGGTATGTTTAAATTTAATAATTTATTTGAACCTATATATATATAAACTAAATAATAATAATATGTTTTAGTACATATACTATATAATACGTACAGGTACCTATAGGTATAGCCATATAGGTATAATATATCGAGTTTTTCAAGGTCTTTTGGTCGTATTCTCAAAAGTCATTTACCCGTTATCGGTATCGGCGCCATAAATAATGTATATAATATATAAATGCGATTGATATTGGTGAGGCCAATACTATAGAAATTCGAGAACGCGTAACCGACACTTGGAAATAAATAACAAAACTCGGAACGATGTAAAACATAATAACGTTTCGTAGAGAAGAAAATAAAATGAAAGAGTGAGGACGCACATAAGGCACACACACAAACACAATTCGTATTTAATGAGAGTCGACCTATCCGGTGGGCTAATATAATGTATACACATTATTATACATATATCTATATACATTACGCATAGTACATATATATATATATATATATATACGGACGCGTGTGCCCTATAATTTTCTGATCGTAAAATACGTTGCCGACCACACGACGAGGATGAAACGCTAGAAACACTGCATAGTTAAGTGACGACGAGACAGGCAGTGACGAAGAATAAGTCTGTTGAAAATGATCCCGTCTTCTCGTTTAAACTGTCCGAATATTTGTGTTATACCTCTCTCGGACCACATTATAACCGTCTCGTAAATCTTGTTAGTACGTGATACGCGATAAGTTTATCCGACGGCGATGCGTTCTCCCGACATACGATATCCTTGATCGCGTGGACTTTATATGAAACTATTATGACGGCTTTTTTGACTAATTTTTTTTATCCATCTGGATTTCCCACATCAATACATCGCAGACTTTCCCCTCGTATACTTGCGGTCCATAGTATCAATATTACTAAGATGATTCGTACCACAAGATAATACTTAAAAAACATTTTATCTTGAATTCTAATCTTAAATGTGTGTAATATTGTATTGTATAATAGGATCCTATACGCAACCTTCACAATATTAAAATCGATAAAAAAAATTTGATTTTTGGAAAATAAATTGGATCTGGATATTTGACAATAAATCATATTGATTAAATTATATCACATTTAAAATATTTAGAAACTTAGGTAATAATAAAAAATTATACTGCAATATAAAAGAATTTAAAAAATAATAATAATTTATTGGAATAAAGTTTAAAATAGTTAAAATAGTCATCGTATTGAAACTTATATAAATTATAGATAAAACATTCATGTTCAACGGTGGGTAAAAATTACATTAATATGCAAAAAATACATTATATTTCTATTTAATCCACAGTTGATACGAATATTTCTCTAACTTTGATCACAGTTTAAATATTACCAACTTAAAATATCCTAATGGGTTTGATAATTTCATCTGTCGATGAACACTGTGGTGATGAAAAGAAGGTTTTCTCTCCTATAAAAATGAAAAATGGGAACACCTTTTAGTATTTTATAAATTGATTTTATGATTTAGTTCTAAAAAGTATAATACTATATTAAATAGATTGATATAAAAGCGGTAGAAACAAAGGTCTATCAAAACATATATATGTAATCGATTATATTCATAATATAATGTGTAGGTTATAATTATTATTTATTTTATTACTGTTGACATCTAGTAATTATGAGTTTATGAATTTACAACAATCAAAATATTCAAAATCATGATCATATAATTTTTACGGATAATAACATTTTGTGTTAAAACATATGTAAGATAAATTACACTTTAAATATAATTTTGGCAACTTCATGCCTTCTACCCCCGCAAACATTTACCTAGTTATACTCACGAATCGTTACCAAAAGACGAATATGTAAACTACCTATCTGGGTATTCACCTTTCTCGACACGGCGTATGTAGACAAGAGAAGTTAAGAATCTAATAATAAAAATAATGTAATGTCCTCTATTCATTGTCGTACGTTTGGTTGCGTCTCGTAAGCTTGGAGGCGTCGTATTGTTATACGTCGTAAAAATATAATTTTTAAATGATAATATTATAAATTATAATCATTGAAATAGAATCTCAATCAACTATATTATTTTTATGGTAAATAGTACGCGTTGTACTATGCGTACTATAATACTATTCGTCCTGCAAATATTGTGTACTAAAGCTAAACAATTTTAATTGTTTTTAGAACTTACACACTAAGTCTCGACCGTCAGTATTATTATAGCCTCGCAAGAACAGCAAATATTTGGACAACGTTGTTCGCAAGGTCATTCGCTACGATGAAAGACAAATCGGTTTATAACGCCTATTCTATAATTCGTATATTATAATATGCACATAAACATTTATGTGTTCATGTTAATATACTCATATTTTATACTCACACAAAAATATGATTTCTACTAGCGAGAAAATGAATGAAAATAAAAAAAAATAAAACAATCTTTAACAACCTAGTTTAACCTCCCCTTCACGGCAGAGGTGTATTTCAATGCATGTACGATATATGCAACTAAGTAAAAATGCTCAATTATAACGTATGTTACATAAACGTTCACTTCTTAAAAATCATAATAATAATATAATATAAATGCGGGCAAATAAATATGTATGTAGGTAATTGGCCATGTTCGCGTATTACCTACACATAAATAACAGTAAAATATAGTATCACATGTCCTTCATCAAGTCAATAGCAATGTAGCATTATAATATTATGGGTAACATTCTACAAACCTATGCGCGGTGTCTATAATGCCTATACCATACATATTATAATAATGTCGCACGTACCCACGCGAAATAAAATTTCTGCGATAAAATAAATAGGAATTTCCAGGCGTGGATAGCATAAACTGTTATCGAATATAAAATAATTAATTAAATATACAATCGAGACTCCATCTTTGCCGGCGGTGTCGGGTTTATCTTAATTTGTCCGTGCACCTCATCGGTGTACTTTTCAAACATATATTATATTCGCTTGTCGAAAACGGCAAACGGCAGCATATATTACATTACACATATACGCCGTGTATGATGTGTTATATGTATATAATATATTATTATAATATGTGTTCTGTTTTGAGTAGTATGTTATTGTTACAGTGTACATAGTATGTTTATATGTTATAATATAATATGATAAAATATGCGACGGACAACCGGTAAGTGGTAGATAATGATATGCTCGTCCACGGCGAAAATCATGTGTAATAGGTACCTATATTATACGCTTGAGAGAGAGATACTTATCGTAAGACAATAACGCGTAAACGCTGCACGTCCTATGTATATAGGTACGCAATATTCATATAATATATTAGTGCTACGCTAAAAAGCCCCACGACGGGCGTATTTTGTTTTCGATACATATATTTAGGGCACGATTTAAATTTTTTCCGCAAGTCTGCAGCTGCGATAAGAGAATATAACTCATCATGAAGTAAACCGAATGCATAATTTTTCAATAAAACACACATATATGCAACAGATACATATATGTATTATATATGTATAAGTTTAGTGCTTGGCGACTGCACGTGGGCGTCCTAGAATTTTGAATCGTTTCGGGGATGCATTGTTGCGGCAACCGTGTCCAGCGTGAAACAATCGCATTATGTTCTACATATTTACATATTATTGTGTATTTGTGTATACGCTTTAACATAATGTAACACGATAGTGTATCGTTTCGTGTGCACCAATAATAATTCATTGGTTCAAATACGTATATATATATAACCGTCTAGTCGGCATGCTATATTAAATATTATATACCGCATTTATTTATGGGTAAATTTGGTAACATTTCGTTTTAACCGATAATTTTCAAAATAAAAACCTGTTGTCATAATGTTGTGGCGCATTACAACGTGATGACACAGTGAAGAACAGTAATAGGTCGGAGTTGGTGAACAAAATGAAATACATTGTGCATGTGCATTGTGCAGTCATATTGTTATTTAAGGGTGAAAAAAATATTAATAGCTCATAATAACATTTTCACGAGTCTTAAACTTTTATCATTTCAACTATTTTTAAGGTAGATTTTATTAATATATACGCGTATAAACGATATTATAATACGTACTATTTTTTTTATAGTGCATATTATAATAACATAATGTCATAATATAATAATTTTAAATTTATACATTTATGAGATTATAAATATTTGTTTGCACCAATAATAACGAAATCAAATTTACGGCGGCCAAACGGGCCATCGTTCGACGAGGCGAATAAAATATTATTGGACTTTTACCGTTATGATAATACCTACGCCGTCGCCATCGCCGCCGCATGTCCACCTACACGCGAGTACGCGACCTATCGGGGGCAAAACGGGATGTACCTAGCATAGACGGCGACGATGACGAGTTTGCCTCTCAGAAATCGCGTGACACCGTACCGCCGCGGTTCGAGTCGAAATAGATATTATATATAGGTATGTAGTTGTGGTGTATATTATATTTTTTAGTTTTCTCACTTCTCAACCGCAGCGAGTATACTATTCTTCGGTTTCATTTACACCGTTATACTTGTTTAATTTCGAATTATTTTTTTTTCTACTCACATTTTTCCCTCTATAATTATTATATTACCATCGTTATTATATGGTCGTGATCGTCACGTGGTCGTTGTCGTGTTTTGTTTGCAGTTCGGCCAAGAGACAGAAGAAATCTCAAATATTTCTCCATTCTTATAAGCTGTATAATATATTTCATGGGCACCGTGTAATTCGGAAAACGTTATGTGTGTATATATAGTAAAAAATAAAAATGTACATTCATATATACGTGTTGTGTGTGTGTGTGTGTTGATATAATTGAAAAGACGTGTGCCGTCCTCCGTATAAACCGACTGTGACTAAAAAAATGTAAAAATATAATAAAATACAAACTATCTGCTTTGAAAAATACCGTTGAAACGTTATTATTTTGACACCTAGTCGTCGCGGTCGCCAGCGTTTTTTATTTTTTACTTTCGTCTGCCGCATATTATTATTGATGTAATAAAAACTGTATATATTATTATATTTTGTAAAACGATTTGGTTTTTATAATATATACATACTATTTTGTTGTGGTACCAATATTATACAACAGATAAATATTGTGTATCTAAATAACGTCCAGCAAGTTGTTTTTTTATTAAATTGAAAAATTTTACGTTCCTTTAAAGCTATAGGTACCGAAATGTAACGCAAAAAAATTTTAACGTTTTTTCAACGAACTACTAACTCTAATCACCTCTGTACGTATAGGTACTTATAGCAGTTTACAATACTCGTAAATACAGGACTACAGATACCCGTTCGTATTTTTTTTTTTTTTGGGGGGGGGGGAGTGTCTTGATTTATGGAAACATTTTTTCTCCGTAAATATTATTAAGGTTTATTTCATCACGAATTCATATCTAATTAAAATACACCTTATAATAATAATATAATATATTATATTATATTGTAAGTGATAATTTTTTTGTAGAAAAAATCTTAGGATTGCTACTTAAATTTACTGAGTAATTTCTCATATCAGTTTAATACATTTTGTATACTCGTATATAGTTATAGATATATTAAAAAAATTGAATTACACTTCGATTTAAAAATCTGAATCTCACAATATCAAAAGTAGAAGTTTTTTTTTTACTACCAATTCGTTCAATACTTGATTACTTTTAATGTAATTCTTCCGATTGATTAATAACATGACTAATGCATTAATTTAGCTTTTTCCAAAGAAAACAATAACACTATTCAATTTTCAAAGCAGTTTTAAAATATTTCGCCATTTGTCAACAATATTTTACAACACTTCAATAAAACTAGAAAAAATTGGACACCACTGCTTGTTTGGACCAAATAATATTACTGATATTCTCCATGTTATATTATAATTGAACTCGTGAACAATTATAATTTTTAAATAATAAGTAATGATAAAATATTAGCAAATAGTAATTGTAGTTGTTTGGGTATCATATATTATTCAGGATATTTTTAATGAACATTTTGAGTTAATGACACTGAATTATAACACCATATTCTATAATAAGCAATAACATAGAAAATATAAATGTGATTATACTATAAGAAATTTTCAAAATATTTATACCATGTGTAAAAGAATTAAGTATAATTTATCAATATATTCGCGACTTCCTGTACCTGTATTTATACATCATGTATGGAATTACTATAATAGATAAATAAATACGAATTTTCGCGTAAATCGAACCAATAAATCTCACTACACGGCACACGAGTCACCGATCGATTTTTGACACTTTTTTCTTCTTTCGCCAGCGCATTATATAATATATTATAGTAAGGAAAAAACTGAACTGTCAGTGAAACCGAAACGGCACTGCATTATAATATATTATATATATGTGTGTGTGTGTGTATTTGTAATAATTAATACTCGCTAAGTTTTATAATAATAATAATATTAGTCGGGAGTGAAACATAGACATTATTATGTATAATAGGTATATATAGCAATGACAAAAACGACGAAAACTACGATAATCGTATTATACACGGGTACGTACATACATAAATCAAGATTTTAACATATATAATTCTTTAAACATTTTTTATAAACACATAGTATAATATTATTATAAGTACAATGCACTCGTATTAGGTTATATACTACCCGTCCACCATCTTACAACTAGTACTACCATACCGGATCTAACAATAATAACCGCGGGATAGTGTTTATATATTTTGGGATTATTTTTTTTTTTGTATTTGCGATGTATTTTTTACACGATACGCTGTGATCGATGACAGGGTGAGCAAAGTTTGTTGATCGGCAACCGTCGTTTGATCAGACATGAATTAATTTGCATAACACACATATATATTATATACTGTTTATGTTGCACCGCATCGCTACACACGCCTTCACAAGGCACTTATTGCTCGCGTATAATACTGTATATCATCAAATCATTGGTTTTATATTTATAACATAATATATTCTTCAACGGTACAGAAGTTATTTTGTAATTAAAACCATGTGAAAAATCGCTGTGATTTTATCATATTACCTATGTATAATATCTATGTTTTAACATAAAAATACGTGCTATATATGCATTTGAATTTTGAATGTTTTTTCAACAAAATCCAAATTATTTTGTTAATTTATTCATTAAATTATTTTTGTGTTATCAAAACGTTATGAACTTAAAGCTTTATAATAGAGTACTTGAACTTTGAAGTTGTGTCCCTGCGCGTTTTATATACTTCAACACGTGTCGAAGTCGTTCTCAAAATAATAAATATTACAGTAACATTCATATTATTATTATTAAACATAATATAATATATGTTTCTTAATTTCGGAAAACAGATATTTTTGAAGTTTCAAGTATAAATAACGCACATGTGTGTATCACCTGATAGTGTTCTGTACTTATTTTATAATCATTTCTTATTCATACTACACTATTTTAGGGTTTGCCAATCAAACTACTATATAAGTTATATTTTTTCTCCATTTAAACATCTCGCAACCAAAAAGTGCAGAGGAAGAAAAAAACACACTCAAAGCCACCGCTCGTTTACTATTTACATTTTTCTCACATTAAGTAGGTATAACACTATAATATATTTTAATACGAATATTATAATAAACACATTTTATGCATACTGTTAAGAAGAATACACAAGTTTGTATACACTAATCGTTTAACCTAGGACAAGGAAGATTATTTTATCAAAATGAAAACGCATATAATAATAATATATATGTATAATATTGTGCGTATGGCAAATGGAATAATATGATCTTAGAAGTAGAACGTTATGATAAGGATAATTTATTCACACCTGTGAACCTTATACGGCTTAACTTAACATGTAAAGGTAGATTTACTGTTTTTTCTTCTTGTTGTTTTTTACACGTTATAATTGAGTTATTGAATATACATCATCGGGCTTACACGAAAGTAACATTAACGGCTGGATATAAATTGAGAGTTTTCGAAAATCTATTTAAAAATTGTTTACTGAAATACAATTGAATAAGGTTGGTAGATATATATATATAAATATTATTTCTTTTTTACTTATTTCTCCTAACCTCCATAGTCCATTTCATATAATATATGTTAAGAGTATATAGGTACCTATGTGTTTTAATACTCGTAATATTGAATTGTAAATTATAATTTATAAACTGCAAGTATTATACTAATATTATAATATATTAGAATACTCGTTGTAGATAGTAGCAGTTCATGGTTTAAATTAAAATATTTAAGAATTATTAATTATTATTACAAAATAAAGTTAATTATATACATATTTAAATAGTACCTTCTGAGTTACAGTACAGTAAATATTCATATAAATACATAATATAATATATTATTATCTCGGTTTACATGTCATGTATTTTATATTTTGTAATATTGTGCATAGTATTTTGGATCACACATGCTTAATATGTAGACATTGAAGTCTGTATGAAATATGAAATGTGTATGATTTCACCTTATACCATATCGTGGTACTGATAAAATAACACAACACATTATGCAGAGTAATCTGCTTTACGACGGCTTTAACCTTTAAAGTTTTAACAGACTATAAAATATTTTTTTTCTATTCGTCATCGAGAAATTAGCCAATTAGCGTTAAAACTCTCTTTTTTAAGAGTTCGCATCTAATGTGTTTTATTATATTTAAGGATTTTAATAATAATTTTTCAGCACACAATTTATAAAATAATTATTATTTACAAAAATATATTAATAATATTATTCAATAATATAACATCAATAATTCTTTATAGCGACTGGAATTTTATAAAATGCTATTAGGTACATATAATGAATACAATATTGTATGGTAACATAATATATAGGTACCTCCTATTATAATATATTTATATTCTAATTCTCAGGTTAAATCATCACATATTACCTTCAAACTATTGTACATACTTACAATAAGTTATATTTTATAATAAATAAATATGATGCATAGTTAAGCCATTTTGGCCATCATGCCAGATCAGTAACATTAATCGTCAAACACTGTTGACTTTAAACACTAACGCGCAATAACAAAAATATTATTATTATTACCTATTATGATTATTATAATATGACGACTAAACACTTTCTCTGTAAATACGTATGTGAATAAATTCAAACATAAACCTTTGTTAGGTCTTATAGGTACCTTCGTTTCAAAAACCATTACCTACTGTCGATGACTGATTGTCTATTATTTACTTTTAAAAATATATTTATTGCTTATGTATTTTCACTTTTAACATATACAAACTTCGTAAGTGTAGAATTGTTGAATCGTTTTTTTTTTATCATTTTATTATCTTTAAATATTTTAATAACGTATATAATTAGAAATTGCCTTGGATAATTCAAATGTACAAAAAATATTTATTTATATTTTATATACGTGTATAATGTGTACATATTATAAATTTATTTTTCTTTATATTTTTATGAAATTCTTTATGTATTATTCTACTATCTTTGTATAAGTTGTTTCTATTTACGATGTATTTACGATGGACACGTGGTATAGGATGATAAACAATTTCCGCAAAGAACATTATTATGAGAGAATTCGTATAATTGAAAATTATTACTGTATGATTATATGTTATTAACATTATTTCTGTATGACTCGTTAGAAAATATTAAATGTTTTCTATAGTGTCACAAAAGTATAGTCTCGCTTAATTACACACTAACCAGTTACAGAAAGTAAAAGACAAATAAGATTTTTTGTACAATAATCATTATCTTGACATTAAATTTCCACCCTTTTTTCTAAACTACAGTACCTATGGTTATTATTACTATTATATACATTTTTTTTCGACCGGTATAATAATACGGTTCTTTCGAGAATTAATTTTTTTTTATACTATACCAACATTGTTTAAGTCAGTTTAAAACGAAATAGAGTGAAAAAAAATGTAAGCAATAATTTAGGACTATATTAATGAGCGACTACCGTCGCACACGACTACAAATTCGAGCGTTGGCTGTGATGGCGTCACTGCAGACAACGCGTTCGTTGGGCAACAGGAACGAAAACTTACGTACCCGGTACGTTAATCTAATTATGATTTACCAGCGTACGTTGTTGTGTTGCACGTATATTATATAAATCACATAATATACATTACATCGCGGGGTGAAGAGAAAAACGAGCGTGTCGGACTCGCGTATGACGAATAAATATTCTATCGAGTATCTAGCCTATAACCTAGGTAGATAGGTAGTTGTGGGTACCTTTACACAGTAAATAGTTGCATAAGCAGAAAACATTATGAATATAACGAATTATTTTTATGTATATTCAAAATAATAATGATCATATTTACACGTATACAGTATAAAATATAATATATTATTTTATGACACGATAATGTACAATACGCGCGTGTAAACAAAAGCATATTATTATCTATAGATCATGTATAATAATATTATTGTACCTATTACATTTTCGTGGCGCGTGCAGCAATGGGCACAAATCGCCACTCTGTTTTCTCGGGAAATATTTCCACAACATCACGCGACTGCCGGCCGCCATCGCACGTAGGTACATACAATATACGGATAATATTGTATTATACCTATACCTATGCGACTATTCGATAGCACGTGCAGAAGTTCACTTTTCCGTGGCGCGCGCGTTCATTGTTGTCGGAAATAGCCTGTCACCTTTATGAATTAGCAGTATCGCCGATGTACTATATAAAAAATATAGAAACGCATATGTGTGTGTGTGTGTGTGTGTTATATTATATAGGTACAATCACGTGTATATAGTCATACAAGTACATATAGACGAACGAGCAATCACGCGTATAAGAACCAAAATATAACTTTAATGTGTATTGTATATACCATACATACCTATATATTATATTACATATGAAATTAAAGTTTCGTATTTATATATAATATAGTATACAGTATATATATATATATATATATATATATATATATATACCTATGCTGACATACTATACATTGAAGAATATTATTTGTGTGATTGAAGAAGATATCGACCTATATTATAATAAAATATTTATTATTTACACTAGGTTTTAAAATTTAAGAGTAGCTGCCATTAACCAGGCAGAGAAAGAAAGATTATATAATTGGATAAAAAAAAAACAACGCGTGAAGAACGAACGCTAGGGAATGTTAGAAATTATCGTATTTCCAGCAAACGCGTGCCTACCTATACCTACAATACCTGCCCACTCTAAATCTAAACTTGTTTGGAAAATATTTTCATTTACAAGATTTTGAAATAACTCTATGTACTTAAAAAAAAAAA
The DNA here is from genome assembly GCF_003676215.2 of Rhopalosiphum maidis. Lineage (NCBI taxonomy): Eukaryota > Metazoa > Arthropoda > Insecta > Hemiptera > Aphididae > Rhopalosiphum > Rhopalosiphum maidis. Next base: position 48,865,623 of record NC_040878.1, read on the forward strand.
CCAACAACCCAACTACTTGCTTATAACTACATACCTAAATACCTCGACATATATTATACATTCTCTGCGATAAAAAGTTAATAATTGTTTCGATTATGGTGTGTAAGACATTTACTGTCATCACCTATCTCAACACTTATTGCAGCACTTTCGATGTACAATATATAATAATATATAATATTTTATTATGTATAAAATGAATAAGGAAAACCGACACCTAATAACTATATTATTATGTGTTATATTTATATGTATACGTCACGTAGTATACATATATAATTAGAATGAGATCATCTGCCGTAATATTATAATATTAATAATAATATTATTCTCTATTCAATACATAATATAGTATTGTGACAAGGTGAAATCAAAATACTTTTCTAATAACACAGCTGATACTAATCAAACGGATTATATATATACGAGCATATAGAAGATTTAATCGAATTGAAAGTCGATTAGCCGCTGCAGTTCGAAATAAACTCAGAAATCACCATCAATTCGTTTACATTATCTTTATACGGAAAACTGGTGTATAATATATAGATAGTTGCAATATTATTATAAACATATAAAAAACAACAGATTTCTATATAGTCCAGAGTGTAGTATAGAAACATGTCTGTGATAAAAACGCAATGTACCAATTAATTATCAGCAGCATATAATAATGCATATAATATTGACAAAGAAGATTTTTATAGAAATGCATATTACTTATATATTTATTACTTATATAATTTATATACCGGTCGTGGTTTAATGTAGCGTTAAAATGTATTGTTTTATACTTGTGTCCACAACATTGTATACTGCACACCGTATAGTATATAATATGGTACATTGTACATAGGTAGGTACCCTAAGTTGGTTTTATACGACTCGATAAAAAAATTAAAATTTAATGATAACAATAATAATAACTGCTCACTACTGGTGTGTATGGTGATTTTCTTCGGACCAAAATATATCTTCACTCAAATACCTGCAGCGTGTATATATATTTATATATAAACATTATATACGTATATTGTTGCCACGGCGGCGTTGGCGACGATTTTCCGCGGGCACGCGCGCGCCGCCCATCACCACGGACAGTACGTGCGGCCGCGTCATCGACGAAGTATCCGATTTTCGTGACCTATTGTGTGCGACGTACACAACTACCTATATAACATAAATATAAATTAATAATAATAATAAATTTTCTCCTACGCGGAGTTAAAAATAAACCGTCGAGATGGACTCTTCTTATATATTGTCGACGCAAACACTCGTAACTGTAAGAATATTGTATAATTATATACATTGTTGTTATTGTTGTTGCTGTTATTAATATTATTATTGTTGTTATACTAACGTATAACACGCGTTATATGCATATAATGAACAAAATCAAATTATCGCCAATCAAAAATTTTGGATACTCTGTGCAGCATATTATTATGACCGCGGGCAATGTTCAACATATAATACTATACAAAGGAAAAAACACACTGGTAAGCGACTGTGCTACTATTCATAATATTATTATAATATAGTATGTACAATGAAAACTTTTAGTCGAAACCAGACATAATCGTTAATTTGATGGAAAGGATTGGTCATAAAGTATTGGCAACCGCGAATATTATGCTTCATAATACAATATTATATGTATATATTTTAAACCAGTGCAGGATATCAAGTTTTTGTTATGAAAGATATAATTACAATATTATATATACGCACTATATTATACCTGTATAATTACCTATGTATGCCTATATAGGTATATTAATTTTTTTTTTATTTATTACAATAACTTATATCCACGTTACGCAATATTTCTAAATGAATATTTCCACATAAAACCGTACGCCCGGGTAAATAGAGTGCTTCACAATATTATTATGGTAATACGAACACATGTCGCATCCAGTAAATATATATATATATACACTTGATAAATTGCAATTATATAGGTGCACGTTATAATATATACTTGCAGTATATTATTAGGTTATTATTATGTTATAAATCCTATAAAGAGGTGTTCGGTACTATCGCGCATCTGTGCTAATAAGCCGGGCCCGTTGTAGGTAAAGTTCTACTAGGAGGTCAGAGCAGATTTTGTTCGTGTTGAATATTTTATTTTGAAATGTAATGCAGAAAAGAAACGAAACTGCATAGTGGGTATTTGCGGCCATATAATACCTATATACGAGTCATAAAAGTGTAAAACCGACGAATCGAAGCCCCACAAGTTGTAATGTGACGTGTATTTCGCATTCCGTATTGACGTTTTCAGTATATTCGACGTCAGACACGTTCGTATCCACAAAACTTGTCAAAGGTATACACTATACAGGTATACTATATAGGCAATAGGCATGATATATAGTATTATATTATATTAGTTCAGTCATGGAGGCATATTATCAACTATAATACATATATAAACATATGTATAAGTAGAAACGTAGGGTAATAATAAAGTCTATGATAAATACTTATGGTAATACACGAGTACTAAATCGTGTGGCTTTTCTCACGTTTATTATTTATTTTTATACTTCTTTCTGGACAATTTCACTCGGAGTTCTGTTGTATACGTCGAAGTTATACATATAATAATATAATACTTATTGTGAAACCAATCCATACTCTTGATGACATCTCCTTAATGTAAAAAAATAAGTCATTGTGCCAATGTAGAGTATAATGGAGGACAGAAACGTGATACCTATATTTGTTCTTTTTCATAATGCACATTGCACATATTTGACAATTAGCGTATTGTGTTAATTTATTTGCTGAGCGTTTTTTTAGCATACACACGCGTGTGACTGATTAATAACTCTGCACTGGGATTGGTCCGTATTTACGACATATGTACAGATACGAAGAAATCGTTAAATAATTAATAACTATTATTATCGTTAGCATTTTTTTAAAAGTTTTACTAAAACCGTCCTAGATATACGTGTAGATACAGGTGTTTATTTTTGTTCTATTTTTGAACCATTTATTCATGCCCATCCTCGCCAAATTGTCGCGATATATCATCAGCATCGCAACATCAATAAAAAAAAAATGCTGCCCATATTATTGGTGTGATATGTTAACCGATTTTCTTAATTTTATATTTATATTCTTGGTTCTCTGTCCACACCCCTTAACTCAAGTCGATCGTTGTTTTGTAAGTGTTGTAACTTAATACACTGCATCATATACCTAAATATGTCTATATACATACAAAAACATATATTATAATAATATACAGTTTATTAGTAAGTATATATAGTTATAACGCCTATGCCTTACCTGCAGTGTGCCAGTATATGCATACATAGCATACGTCGAACACGATGTTCAATGCCAAATCGATTTTAATACATCCAGCCACGATGTGTGGTTATATACACGGAGAGTGCGCCTATATTTAAATACAAAGTAAAACACTCGCGCGTGTTATATTTACGCATACATACACTCACACACGCACTTGCGCGCTTGTATTATGTTATACCTCGTACCTATCATAGATATACGCAACGACGATCGACGAATACATTTTACAACCGGCAAGTCCGTCGAGGTTTACGTAATCGCATTCGCAAGGATATTGTGATTATTATTATTTTACGAAGAGAGAAAAATAATGTAGCACTATAATATTGTTAATGTATATAATAAGCATATTAAATGTAAAATAATATTAGTAGGTATTTAAAACAATTGCATCTGCAAGAATTTTATTTTTTTAATAATTAAGTACAGTCGTGTTAATTCCTAATATTTTAAAAATGATATTTTAAATTTATATATATATATATATATATATATATATATATATATTATTTTACACATTCTTACACAAAATGTAACAATTATTTGATTGCATATATAATTATATATTATTTATCAATTCATGAGCCATTGCAGGATACAATCATTTCGTAAAATTCCAAGTTTACATAATATAGTATAATACCTATCATTAATTAGAATTATATTATTATAATATGAATAATTTTATTATAATTTTTATATAAACATCAGCTATAACTTATACGTTATTATTATTATTATAAATATTTATTATGATATCTTTAGTTTGATTATTTTATACATTTCAAACAGTGTTAAAATAATGGATTATTTTGTCTTGTACTGTGACAGTTTTAAGTTTTAATGATGAACAGTGAGTCTCTAAAAACGCGGAGCTTAGGACATACTCGTATTATTATGTACACACCCGCCTGAGAAATATTTAAAACTGGGTGGGTCGTTGTTTCGTGTATACGCGAAAATCATTTTTTTGGAAATAGATTATGTTTATATTTTGGTATGACCTTAACACACTATACTTGTAAATGTTTGGAACTAAAATGTGCAGTGTGTGTGCACGCTAACATGCCGATGCAGTAAAGAATTGAATGAAAATATGTATACAATAATCGTGTGCACTGTGCACTATCATTAAGTCATCATGTCCGAACAGCTTAGCGATGTACAATTTTAAATATATAGTAATAACATAATAGTACCTACATATTATATTATACGTGCGCGTAATATTCTTGGTCTGATTTTAAACAGAACTCGTTTTCTTTGATAATAATAAAGAACATATAATAGCATTGAAACATTAATGTTATTTTTGTTTTGATTTTACATTATAAACATACGCACTCATTACATATTATATTTTATGCAATTTTTTTAATACCTACTTTAAACAACGTGATGATCATCCTAAGACCGGAATACCAGGTACATCATTATAATCATTCTAGTAGTCTAGTCGCAGTGTACTAGTTTTTAAAATTCGTCATCGTATAGGTTAATCATAATATTATATCATACAATCGTGGACAATAGCAGATGGGAATTAATCATTGTGTCGATAATACATATATACCATTTTAATGCTGCACAGGCCGTTCTTTAAATTATAAAAAAAATTTAAGTATTTAAAAATATAGCCCTTACGTATAGTATTTACAAATTCCAAAAATCAAAATTTGAATATATTCATTAGTAAAGGAAAAAAGGAATGTTTTATGAATCACTCTGTATATTACATTATTACACGTTTGGTCAACTCGAAAATCGAAACGGGTGATTTAAGCGTTATTAACGTTATTATCGTAAGCAAATTTCAGTAGACGATTTCATTTCGTAGAGCACGCTATTTCACTGATTATAATAAGTAATAACACTATTCGGTGGCCGCTGTGAAAGCCCACTGAATTCACATTATTATATTTTATATATTATATCGTCGGTGTAATAATAATCGTTCCCTCAGGTGCATTATGCATCACACAGACATACACACTATTGCATGTATAATTATTTATTATATAATGTTCCGCTTGACTTTCGGAGTAGTATGAGAAACGGATGAGGCGATAGCTGACTACCTCGCGCTTTAAGGGTATCGAGTCTCGAACTAGTAACTACACTACAACCCAGTCTGCAACGTCACGCTAATTGTGTACGTTTCTAATAATATAGTTGTAGGTAGTATAAAAAAGGCGCAACGTAAAACCGGTAACACAAAATAATATTTATAGCATCCGTAATAATGTATCACTCCTTTGAACTAAACAGAGGAGCTGCGTATGCTGAAAGATTATAGACAGCTAATACGCTATCACAAAAATGTGTACCCATTTTTATGTATTGGATATTCGGGTATGCGATACGTTTTATTCGTAGGTTTATGCCGCCTGGCGTGCTGACGTTATGGGACATTTTCGTATTCACGAGCGATTGCAGTATATAGTATATACCTATATAACGCATTATTATAATATTAGTTATTAGGTTTAGGTATTATATAAACTGCAAACACTTAAACATAATTAATAATTATTATATATTAATATATGCCGAGGATAGCAACAAGTATTTTCAAACAGTTTTTGCACACCCCCACCCCCAACATGCCATATTTATATATATATATTTATATATAGACGGTGTTATGAGTGCTTTAAAACGACGCGATATTTATGGCGTTAAACACGCGGTATGTATACAAACAATATTATCACAATATTATGAGTCCTCGCTGTAATTTACGTCTTTATAATAATATAGTATGTATATTATTATATTATACGTTTTTGGTATTTGGTTATATGCGTGTAGTTATTTCAAAATATTTACTTTCGTACAATGTTTTTTTTAGTCTTACATGGCGTGGCAGTGTGGCACCTATATATAATATATGTTTATACCTATTATAAATAATATAACGTACGAGGCATACGAGTATATAATATCATATACTGTAGGTATTGGTAGTATGTGCTGTGGCTCTGTTCAACCATCGATTGCCAAATCAACTGCCCTATAACTTAAACATGTAGAGGTACCACCCGATATATTAACTAACATACTAAAGTTTTATCTTTTATAGAGTATGATAAATCGGTCTATTTTCCCGATAAAAACTACATCAGCGATTCAGTTCAGTAGTGCTCAAACGCTGTATATAATAAGCATAAAGCGTATATTCGTGATGCCGTGGGCCGTGGCATATAGGTGTTATGGGAAAAAATCCTCTAAACAAAATATAATATTATAAAACTCGACTACCCGTTGTTGGACAACGTTACACAAATTAGCATAATTAATCGAATATGTCATAAAAATCATACGACCCGTTGGCGGCCACTGCACACCGATGTTTAATATTATTACTTTCGCGTATCGAATTCGTTATTATATTATTTATATTTTTTTCTTAACTCATTTTTATAGAACTGGAAACTACTAGTCTTAATTCTTAAGTCAAGGTCAGGTTTTTTCAAAACTAGAATTTCATATACATATATTATATTCGAAACGATGCACCACAGGCTGACGTTTAAAATTACGTAGCATGCACGCACGTTATACTGAACGTAAAACCAACAATTTTAGTTAAAGTTAAGCACAATTATGATAAACTGATTGAAATGTCATAAATATAATATAAGTATAATACTATAATCAGTAGCAAATGTATTTTTCTTTTAGTCATATCATCATATCAACTTGAGTTTCCTGTAATTGCAATCACCGATCATTGATAAAAACCATTTTTAAAATTTAAAAAAAATCTATATACGCTATACTACATGTGTATATATATATATATTATATGCTTGATAGTATAATTTTCCATTATACGTAGAACCTACGAATTTTAGTTTTTATTTCGCGAACGTGACATTTTTTGATTCCATTCATGCGTACCTTCAAAAATCAACAAAAATGCTAAAATGTTATTAGAAGAGGATGGAAATCGTACAGAAAATTGAAAAAATTTTTGGATACACCCATGTATGCTTGCAAAACAGATTACGTATACTGCGCGCACAATTATTAGAAAAATTATAAAAAACGTTTACCTACATTTTTAATTATACAGTTCTAAAATATATGAAACATTTATGAGAGTTAATGAGAATTACATTCAAGTAATCATCTCCAAAAGTCACACTTTCATGTATATGTTATTTAAAAAAAAGTTGAATTGTTAACGACTGCAGACGAAGAAAACTCTCTGAGACACCCTGTACCTACATACAAATATAAAATAATAAACGTACCGTAATGCATATATATATATATTACCGGAGCAGAAAACGAGGCTCATTATTACCAGAAAGGTAATAGGAAAAAAACGAAAATAATAATATATAACAACATGGCCTGTGCTGCAGTGGGTGGATGTGAGCCTACTAAATTACGGGTTACCGCCGAGTAGGAATGTCTCGCGTGTTTCTCCGCGACGTGTACATATACATATATATTTATTATATAGGCGTACAATACTATACACGCGCGCGCGTAAACCAGCAGGGAGATATAATAAAGTATACTTATAATATGTTACGTCGCTGTTGTTAAAGTCACCGTCGTTGCGGTTGTTGTTCGTATTATACAGGGACATATTTTCCGAAATTCGTGTATATTCGTGTATACATATGATGTTTATGAGAAATATTGTGATAATACACATTGTATACCTTTACTATATGTAAGTTATATTTTTATACTTGTGGTAATATTAATCATGTGATGTTGAGCAGACACTGCATCCACACAGCAGCCGGACTGCAATGTCTTATTATAGATCATTAGAGCTAGTTACTTTTTTAGTAGTCTAATCGTGTCAAATATGTTATAATGATCAGAAAAATATTATAATATAATAATACACTCAATAAACAATACATTATACATTTGATATAGTCACCGATGACCGATATATACGATAACGACACGTGAAGCCGTAGGCTGCGTGGCTTGATGTCTGCAGTGAAAATGTACTTCGTTTTTTAACAATTTTGTTTACATATTATATTTTTTTAGATATCTAGTATTGGAATGATAATTTTACTTGTGCATGAACTTCTTGTAAGAAAAAATAACATTTTTGACCGATAATTTAAGAGAAAACGAAAGTTACAAATGTACCTACATATAATAATACTAAAATATATTGAAAACACGAAGTATTCTTTAATTCTTAAAACTAACGGGAAAAGGATACTAAAGAGTAATGATGAATGATGACGCATTGAAACGGCTTACAATATTTTAATAATCCATTACCAGAGTCTGCAGTTTAAATAGAATCCGATCTATTACCGCTGTAGGTGTATATTTTATTATTGTATACATTGTGTGTATTGAAGGAAAGCAAGTAAATCAATTTGAAACGAAGTAATTATACGTTTATGACGAAAACTATAATTTATTGCTTGGTCGCTTATTCGTCCAAATTACAAAATACACTAAGTAATGAAAAAAAAATCCATATTTCCATATTATTAGAATTTATTTTACTCTATTATTCTATACAGAAAAACCGAGTATAATTTATTAGTTCTTTGGTGACCTAAAGTCGTTTAAACCGATTTACCGGCATGGTGTTCACAATTGATTTTATACAAAACGAATACTTTGAACATTATTAAATTAAGGTTCTAAAACCTTGTTTAAAATAATTATAGAATACCTTAATTATTCTGACAAATTGACAGATTACTAATATTATTGTAAATAAGTAACAGCGCATACTCAATGAACGTTTCCGCAGTCTTATCGTCGCTATTTCAAGCACAAGAATTGGACAAGTTGTTTGCGTATATAACTTTATATTATCCCATACAATGTATAATATATATTTGCAAAAAGGACGCGAATAATTTCGTAACACTCAACCGGTTTCGGCCAATGGTTTGGGCGGGTGAATGAGGAAAAGAGAAGAGAATTAAAAAAAATAAATAAATAAAAGAAGAACAAACCGCATTCCAACCGGTCACTTTGGATACTTCGGATCGTTAGTCAAACATTTTTTTTTAATTTTTTTTTTTTTTTGTAAGATAGGGATGTATTATGATGATGTATGTTAAATAAATTATTAAGTCCCGAGTATAAGAGTTATAATATATATATATATATATCTTCTACTTATATAAAATACAATGTATGTTATATAGATAGAATATAAAGTTTGATCACGATTAAGAAGTTATTAAAAACTACCACAGAAAATATCAAATTATTACGGTAAGTAACTGTAATTACTATGCCTACATATTTCGATTGGGCCGTCGTGAAAATAAGAATATTAATTATTTTAGGTATGGTTATAGAATTACTATATGAGTGAGAGATTGGCACGTGGAAAACACTGTGTAGGTGTAATATAGACAAATTATAGGTGTGATAATAATAAACACGTTATACCTCAGTTCTCAAGCTGAATATGTTCCAAAACTATCGATATTATGAACAGATTTTTCCTGTTATTCAAAAATATCCATCAAATACATCAAAAAAGTATGTAGCGAAATTTTATGCGATCCCTGAAATAAAATGTGATAACATATACAATATATTTGGCTAACTACTTAGTTAGTTGTAAACGTTTGTAATAATAATTTAAAATACGTATATTAATATGTGTTAAAAAGTTAAATAAAATTAACAGTAGTGAATCATAGGAAAAAGGTCTTATTATTTTAAAATACAAATCGGTTACCTCATCTTATATCTTAGACGCTAACCACGGTGTCAACAGGCAAGTCGCTACAAAGATCGGAGAGGTAATATTACTAATTTATAATATAATAAGTAATTGATTTAAACTAAGACATATAACCGTCCTCGGTAATTTAGTGCCTTTTAAATCATTACATACTACAATAAATGCAATTTGAAAGTTTTAAATTTAACATATCCGTCACAAACACAATATACACATGTCACTATAGGAGCAAAATAATTATATTGTATTATAATATGATAGCATCCTGTTCTGTACAGGTAAATGCGCTCAAGTCACCAGGGTAACGGAACGCTGTGCATTGGCATAAGCGATTTTTAATTGTCCACCACCGCCGCCCACCAGAGTCATGTGTATAGAAATAATCATAATACATATACACCTATACCTCGCCCATGTGAGCAGACCTATTGGAATGTCCCACTACGAGTGTTGAGTGTGAGTAGTATAAGTAGTATTTATTATTATGGTGTATATAGACGGCCGCCACTGCAGCGGCCGCTTAGTGGTGAGTCATAACATAAGATATGTCGGCGGCAGCATCGGTGCATATTATATACACGATTCACTCGCTCGATAGGAAAGATGATAAAGTGATGCAGATAGGGAGGAGAGTATAATATTATAGTCCACATTCAAAAAAATCAATCGATGATTTCTAAGCACTCGTATGTATACACTCGTATACGTAGCACACAGCTATTCATTTTGACGAGTTATAAAATTATGAATTTACGTAGAAGGCTCTTATAAATGTAAAAAATTGTTTTTCCAAAAGCTTAGTTAAGAGAAGAATTATTCCTACTAATCTTACTAAGGAACAATAAATGACTGTAAAGTAGTGAACATCATGAAAAGATTTGATTGATTAAAAATGAAAAATAACCCCAATGCTTTAATTGCTTTTAGGTAAATTTATATATCCATATATATGAACGGAGAAAAGAATATTCAACTAGAAGGTTACACCAAGGCCACGCATATTCTTTACTTTATAAAAATACCTATCACTAATAGATATTCGTGTGAAATGAATCCTTTAAACATGTTGAGACACTTAGATTAAAAATAATAATACAGAACGTTATTTACGATAAAGATTGTGTAATAGAGTTTAAGATCATCAGAAAAAAATGTAAGCTTACAATAATTAAAAAAAACTGACGATATCAATTAAAAAATATTAGAATCAACTAAGGGGTCAGATAGCCTTGAGGCATAATGATGGAGGTTACAGGAAATTTAGAAGATAAATACGATAATATATTCTACTCGTTGACAGTAGTTTGTCAAATACAATCTACACCAGTTTATGAGATAACTAGAAAGGCTCGATATAAATAAAAAAAATAAGGATTTCATAGTTTATTGAACCATATGCTTTACGAATATCAATACATGTAATAGCAACTCAGCTTACTTATTATAAATAATACTACGCTCAGTGTCAGTTCATTTCATTAGAAAGTCAGTGTCGCTTATTATATCCTTTTGGGTATCATTATTATTTTTCTTAATGTTTTTAAAATTTTCCAAAACGATGGTTCTTTAATTAAGATACCAATATACACAGAACGCATTATTTCGAAAATTCGTATAATAATTTGTTGAGTCATTTGTTTTTTTTATAGTTTATGATATTTATTTATTGCACAGATCATATTTTTTTTTACAATTTAGGGAAAGTAGATTTTATATTATTAATTTTGGGAGTATATTTTTATTTTATAGTTTTATAAACTAATTCATAAAAAATATTTATATTAATCAATATTAGTAGAAAGGTTAGGTTATTGATCTCACAGGATAAAGTTCCATTTAAATAAGCACAAACCACAAATAATAGTTCCGAATTTGTATACCATAATGATTTCCGCTTTGGAAAGTAATTATTGAAGTATTAAATAAAACCGATTTGTTGAATTTTTATTTTTAATAACATTTATTGTGGAAAGGACAGTGCAGATGTCACAATATTGTACAAAAAAATATCGTACGCTACCGATCCACGCGAAATTCACACACCAATTTTGTTTAAAAAAAACAAAACAAAACAAAGAAAAACCGCAGTAGTGATCATATAGCAGCAGTATAATTACAGCGTGCATCGTTACATCGTTTCTATTGGGAAACGTGTGTCGGTCGACCGAGAGAGTCATTAATAATAGAGCGCTAAACGTGTAATTCCGGTGCTGTGAATTATACATTTATACATGATGTATATAATAATATAATATGGTATACGTCTTAATTAAATGTCAACGTTAGAAATAGGTTTGCTCAGACCCCTTTTTTAATCGGTTTCCACGACACGTTGTCCATGTCGAAATGTAATATTATTTCGTCTCTATATTGCCCGGTAGGTATATTATTATAATATATCTCGGAATATTGTTTGAAACGGGGCTTTGTTCGACCCTCGACATTATAATATCCTACGGGACTACTAGTGTTTACCTAACGACGTCGCTACTCGTAAATTCGGTGCGCAATGTATTTAATATTTATATATATATAAGCGTGCAGCAACGTTGTTGCACCTAACTTGTAATATTGTACGTGCTGCAGCATAACTCGTGGCGGCGGAGACAATTAAAACCATCAAAAAAACCGTTTCACTCCCTACACCATCACCGCCTGGGCTAACCTATGGCCTATTACGCGTAGGTATAGTACAGGTAGGTACAGCTCTAGTAGGTATAGGTTGGTATTCGGTAGTAAATACAATTTTGGTTTGGTTTTATTATTATTATTATTATTTTTTTAATTTACTCCCGAGAAACCGGTTGTTTACGCGGTGTATACGGCGTATACTATACCTTACGTACATCCGACGGGGTTGTGCCGCGATGACGACGACAACGACGGCGATAATAAAATATTAGAATTATTATTAAACCCTCGTCGGGCGGCCACACCGACGACCAACCACCTGCAGCGGAGGAGATGCGTCGACGATCGGTCCGAGACAGGTGCTGCGTAGTAAATAGGTACATAATAATATTATTATGTATTATATACATATATATATATACTGAGAGAAATAGTTTTTCTCTGGGGCCACCACCACCAAACACGTGCCGCCGTCCCCTTCACCTTTTCAACTCCGCGCAACAAGCACGCCCGTCTATATAGTCCGTCGATCCCTCTCTGCGGCACAGTTTCGTTTTACCGTACATCGTATTAATTTATCCGTATGTCTTAAGACGCGCGCAAAGGAGATATACAGAGAAAAATACAAAAAAAAACATATATGTATAATAATATACATTATGAATTATTATCCTGTAATATATTACAGCCCCTATTACAGCCAACAGCGGATAGTATGAGAGTATTCGGAATATTTTACTGCAGACAACGTGTAACGCGTACATATATAATATCTGTTATAATCAATAACCACTATACATCTGATATGTGATGTACACGCCTGTTATAATATCATAACATATTATTTTATTGGGTGCAATAATTGGACGAATAATAACAATTATTATTATACGATAATCGATCGAATAGCAACACCGTTTCGGGCGGCCATTATATTGCGCCGTGGACAGAAAAATGACGCGCATCGGCGGAGGTGAAGAGAAAATACATCGTATGGGTGCCCACCTAATATTATTATATAATATAATACAGTGTGATCCATCGTGTTTGTCTCATTTGCTTGTGATGCCTTTATCGGAAAACACGGTGGACTTCCCTGTAAATATACATAAAGTAACAGTAGATATAGCGTGAAGCTCGCCATATTACTATTATAATCGCGTATCCGCGCGTGTAGATATAAAGATTAGTCACCCACCAAAAAACTGTTGGTAAATCGCCAAAGAATCCGCGAAATTCAAAATGATTACGAATCAGCTATGTGATCAGATGTTTACTATACGACGGTTATTGTACGCGGAACGGCTTAATTTGCATGGAGTGTTACGATCGTCATCTACATAAAAAATACATTTATAGGTACTCACTACACTATAATGACGCGTGTAATTTATGACGACATATTATAATAACAATAATTTGTAATAGTATTATATCATGACACGACTGATTATTCCGTTGCAGTTGGAGTGAACTTGTCTATAACAGAAATAACCGAAATGGACGCGCAGGAGATAGACAATCAAAAATATAAAAGTTGAATGATTAATATAATAAATATAAATATATTATACAATTATATATATGTATACAACATACATGATATATGTCGGCCAATTAAAAATACGTTATCGCGCGGTATACGAAATATAAATATTATTATAAATACATAAAAGGAAAAAGTTTTCTACGGAATATGTAGGTAATAACTGCCTATACTATATAATGTTTACTATACATTATAATCGCGTGTAATTGCAATTTTAAAGGGAAATGTTAAAATTATTAGCTTTTTACACCACACGGGCACGGGCGTATTTATTATATATTTTTTTCATAATCAAGTAAAAATCTTAGTCATTTACATGTACACAGTTATAAAAAATAAATAAAAATAATTTTTATAATGTAATAATATGTCTATTATAATTATGTATTTTTACGTCCATTATTGTTTATCAAGGTGGTAATATCACAAAAATCGTACAATAAAAACAATTTGTACGTTGTGTCGCTGTTAACTCCTTGTTAATTATTATATTATTATGCATCTAATATCTATACCTTACTAATTATTTTATCCAACTTAAGTTATCGGTACTATTATTATTAACACTCAATATATTATTATGTACGTGTATAATAGTTCTAAATAAATATCTAATCAACATAATCGCACACTGGGGTATTATTATGCTCATATACGGTATTATGATATTAAACTTATAAATACTATTGATGTAAGTTCCTAATAATACAATACAAATTATAAATTCTTATAATATTAATCAATTTTATCCAAAACGTATTTGTGTTCAAAATAGAAATGTTTATGAATTGTAAGACGTTATTAAATTACAAATTGCAGCTTACAAGGCATAAAATGGAATTAAGAATCAGTATCGTTATAATATTACACACACTGCACATACTAGGTACTACAACATCGTTATTTCATTGTGTTTGATAATAAAACTTATGAGTTCGACTCATGTACTGAAAACGAACGAATTAAATAATAATAAATATCAAGATAACTGTACAGTATATTAGTATATACATGTATAGTGTATATATTGTACGGATTATACAATAAACATAGATTTCAAAAGAAGGATTGTCAAAAAAAAAATAATAATAATAATAATAATAATAAATAAAGGATAAAAAAGAACATTTACTCGAGAGTATATACTTTAGAAAAGAAAAAAAGAAGACGTTATATATTCATACATGCAGCTTAACATTGAAATATTTTGTTCGTATTAAAAACGAATTCGATTTGAACACTTCAAGGACCTGCAGGAAGTGTTACAACGACGACCGTGACCAAAATATAGCCGACCTTTTAGACTTTGTTGGTGGTAATAATCCTCCTTTTGTTGATACTGAGCGGTCGTTAGGTTTGTATACCGTTAACTCGCGTTGTGTGTACCTCATCTGTTCCCCGCAACCACTGTGTACTCGCGAGTCCCCTTTTTAGCGATTATTTCATTATATATATATATATAAATATATTTATGCCACCACGGCAGAACATTACGCCACATTAAATATTCGCCTGTTATGAACAGCCTCGAGGTCTGTAATGATCTCCTCTTCTTCTACATACGACGACGTAAAGAAAGAAATAATACGAGTGAGAGAGAAAAATCTACTATCATATATATATATTATTCACAATGTCTTGGGGAAAGTCGTGCTGGCGCGTCAGCGTGTTTAAATAGGTGTATAATACACACACACACACACACACACACACACATACATATACGCATAGCTGGAAGTCGAACTGCGCCGCTGCAGTTGTCAATACATATTTCATATGTGTACATGTGTATATGTCCTATAGTATATCTCTATGATTTCACCGTGCATATCGAAAATAAAAACGGGCTTTTATAAATTGCACGTGACCTCGACCGGTGCGCTAATTACCGCCTCCCCCTTCCCCGTGGTATTGTATATACCTATAACCTATAAATATATAAGACATTATACTTATACAACAGTCGTACGTAGACCTACCCTGCACAACGGCGCGGTGTCCAGTTCCCACAAGACGACAAAACCCTTTTCGATCAAGGTTGTTTTTTATTTTACTTTTCGCCCCCGACGATTGACGGCTGCAGGTGTACGCACATCTATATCCTCGTCAGTTTGCAGTGCACGACGTGTAGCATCTGTCGCGCATGTGTCCGCGGCGGACGGCAGCCGCCAGGGATATTGTTAAATTTTTTTTTTTACTTTTAAACCCGTAATTGTATCCAACAGAATAGCACCGTGGTGCACGACATGATATTATAATACAATGTTATCGTATAACGTATACCTGTACTATATGGGTACAGAGTATTGAGTACATAGCTCTTGTAACTGTGTGGTTGCGCGCAGCGTATACCTACTTACCTATATCTACAAATGCGTTTGTTTTGGGATTGACTACAGTATACTGCATCATAATATTTTCACTTAATACTATCATGAGTTTTGTGTTTAACGTGTCTTTCGAATTCAAATCTCGTAACGATCATGCAGAGGACACTATAGTCAAAAGTATAGACCATCAAAATCTAGTATTGCCGTATTGGATCCATGCAAAAAATTTGTCAGTAATACAACGAAATACATCGTATATTCAACTCAATCAACTCTGTGATGGTTGCAGGTAGAGGTAGTATGGGGTAATGTATAGTTGCATAGTCAAGTCTGAAAAATCTGTGATAAGCTGTTAAAAGGGGAATATTTCACTAGATATGTATTATCTATAGGTATGATTACTCGCTATACAATGTCATTGAGTAAAGCACTAAAGCGTGCAGCATATTAATATATTATACTGTACGCAATGTATAATGTACTTCCGATGGAAAGTCAACCAATTCATTCTTGCGGAACACAACCACCTTGGGCGTGTCGCATGCGTTCTTGTAAATTTCTTCTCGTTCCAACACATATTATGATATCAAAACGAATTAATTAGGAAACATTATCCACACGATAAGGATTACGCAATTTTTCGCGAAAACAATCAGCACGACCGTACACAATATATTACATGGTAAGCTAATCCATGTCGGAGTTAATAAATTTAAATCATTATACGGACGATATAGATAGTATATAGTTATATATATAAGATTATAAATAGATTATAGGATGTAGGTACTGAATATTTGATTATTTATTATTTTATATTATTATTATACATTAACAGCGGATCAATATGATAATTTGAGCGTTTTATGATTTATTATGGTGACTGATTAATATGTATATTGTACCTATACATATTTATAATAATTACCTAAACTAATAAAGTAGCGAATGTCCACACCGCTCTCGACAAACAACAGAATAATTATTCATTTAAAAAAATTAAAAATCCTCAAGGTTTTTAATTAAATATTCAATATATGATTCAAAACTCATAAGACATCATGAATATATCTAAAATTTAATATCTACAATACGACCACATAAGGAAATAATAATAAAAAAATGTATTATACTATTATACTATGTTAATAGTATTAACATTGATTATACAAATATTTTTGTAAATATAATCCGTTTATATGAAACGATTTATATGTGTAAGCGCCTTACTAGAATTGTTTTAATGCATTTTAAATATATTTTAAATATTTTAATAAGCTATATTATCCTTCATACTACAAAAATCATAATATTACAAACAACACTATTTAATAGGTACAAAGGTACATAATGAATAATGTGTAATCTGGAATTCTGGATAATGAACTTCTATCGAATTAGTTCATTGAAATTAGTGAAAAAATTGGAGTATTAATTTCCACTATAAAGGATTCAGTATTCATACTTGTAACTAGTCAATACTAAATAGAGATTTTCAACGGTACAACTTTTAAAATTGATGTTATATTTCTCTACAAGACGTCGAATTGTTCTTAATTACTATACTAATTACTAATTAGTAATGCTTAGTCGAACTTTTTGTAGTCTGTTACAAGATTGTTCTATTTAATTAGCGTAGAAATATACCTAAGCAATGGGATAAAATCCGTTCGACTTTGTATTCGTAAAATATCAATTCCAAAAGTTGTACAGTTAAAAAGCAATTACTCAGCATTGTAGCACATACTATTAGGTATTGATAGTTATATTATACAGTGGAAATTAAAGTACTCGAAATTTCTCCGATAATTTCGTGGACCTAATTGAATCGCAGTAATGTATATGAAATGTAGGTCTTATATTAAAACAACGCCCTCGTCGTGGCCTCATTAATAATTTGTCATCATGTTCATGTCAAGCGATTCATTTAAATAAAATTACTCTTTATCGGCACATAGTGTATCACGTCAGGAAGGTTTGTATCTCATGCAGTCATGATCATACAAGTTACACATATTTTCCACGTGGTCGTTTTGCACTGTCATCACAATAATGTATAGTAGTGTACTTACCACACTTCCACCTATACCTGTGTACAATATTATTATATGTATTATACAAGACTACAAGAGGTTCGTTTAACGACCGCAATCGAGATAATAATATTATGGTGTATTAAAACGGTTGCAAACCATCGTAATGGGCTTTTAGTTTGTATATAGTAGGTTTTAATTGAATCGCGGTTGGTTAATGAACCCATTACAATGCGTATTGAAATATAGTTATAGGTAACTGCGTGTAGTCTGTTCACGGAAGGTAATAGATACCGCATAACAATAAATGTGTTAATAAATGTAATAATGGTGTTCCGGCCACAAATCACAATTATTGGCCGTTTAATTATAAAAAAAAAAAAAATGAAGAATCGAAGTGATCGAATTGGAGTAATTATTGCAGTTTCGTGTTTTGGAATTCGGCAATTCGATCAATCACTCCAGCTAGGCGATACTTATTAATCATACTATAATATATTAATACAAATATACAATATAATATTAATATATTATATATACCTACACGGCTGTCGGCTATACGCGCGACGAAAGTTCTCGCTATTGCATTTGCGCGTGATGATAATGAGTGTCCGGCTTTACCCGAATCGATAATTTTTTTATTTCTCAGAAATCTGATCGAACCGCAATATAACCGTGGTCGTAGAAATTATTTTTTTAAAGAATGTCATTGACCCGTCATCGTCAACGTGCGTAAATATATCTAGTATAGTATATAGTATTGTGTGCGATGTGTGCGTACAATACATGTGGGGAGAGAATAGTATATTTTGGTATAGTCGGTATAGATACAAACTGCTGCAGCAAAAACGTGTGCAAATTTTAATCCGAGCTCAAAAAAAAAAAAACAAATATGTTCGTCATCCGACGGCAACAAGTACTCGCGAATTTAGGCACGCGATATAATATAATATCACAATTTATAAAAACGTGTTTATTATACCGTTGTCCGATCACGGTGTGGTTTTCGCCTCGAGGCATACAAATATATATTATAATTATTATGTATACGATATAATATACGCACATACTATACATTATAATATATATATAAAATATAATAATAATATGAAACAGATCACATATAATACCAACAACAAACGCGTATTATAGTAATATCTCCCGAGTCCGTTTGTAGCGGTCGTGGTGGGGAGGTCAAGCGTTACCCGGGGCGGCCTTGGGGAGGTGCACCGTCCAGGGCCAAAGGGGTTGATCAGCGGCTGCTGCGGCGTCGCCGGCGGCGAGCTCATCGGAAATTCCCGGGCGCCGGTGAACCGTGTGCTTGCCTCCTATATAATATAATATTGTAGTGTATGTATTGTCGGTATGGTGGTGGTCGGAGTGGACGGCGGTGTCGGAGAGGGGAGGCCGCCGCCGCCGCCGTCAATTGACGGGGCGGACCGGAGCGGGTGAGAGGCACGCACAACACGCAAACATATATACACACACACACACACACACACGAACGCAGCCGTCGGCTCAGCGGCGGCGACGAGCAGCTACGCGGCTTCAGGATTTTTAATGGTTTGTCTGGGCAGCCGGATCAGTGTGTTGCCGCGAACTGGTTGTGTAAGGACGTGCGTTGTCGCCGGTCGTTCCGATGTTATATTATTATTTTCGTCGAGTTTCCGCCGTCACCGTATCACAATAATAATTATAATTCTTTCTCACCCGTTGTGTTTGCGTGCGCGCGTCTACCGTTTCTAGCGCGGTATTAAAAAATCTATAATATTATTTTATTCGATATCGCCACTGTATGCGCCTCGAGTGTCGATTTTCGTCATTCAGTGCTGTGTCGTATGCGTATACGTGTTAGTGCGTTAAACACAGACTACGCGAATATTATTACAATCTAGAGGTATACGGTAACCGGCCCTGCGGTGTGCGATGCGCGTGTGCGTGCGATAGACGTTCGTACTCGCGCTTGGACTGTGATACAGTCGTTACTTTTTCCGGACCGGGTTTGATGTGCCGCACCTCCAGCAATGTTCGGTTCCATCATCAATCGCTTCCAGACGTTCTCGCCGACCACGTCGCCGGTGACCTCGCCGAAGATGTCGCGGCGCAAGTACAAGAGTCCAGCGCACCGGCGCAGTCTCAAGGACGAGTACAGGGACGTACAATCCGAGCCCGAAGACGCCTGTTGCTCGGGGCCGTCGTCGGCTACCATCGGCTATCACCGTGGCCTGACACTCCAACATCAATTGCAGCAGAACGTAGGAAGTCCTTCGCCGTCGTCGGCGAAAAAGAACCGCAGCAGGAAGCAACTGCTGTTGATCAAATCAAAGTCCACAGCCCGATTGGATATATCTGCCCCGGTGGCTGGCCCTGTGATCAGCAATTATCACCAAGGGTCCAAGTCCATGGGAAGGCTGGACGGTCTAAGACAGGTTCGTTTTTCGTATATAATAATATGCCGGTTGATCTTTCTCGTTCATTGCTCGCGTGTCAATTTAAACTTAACGGTCTCTTCGTTAGTATAATATATTAATTGTTTTTTTATTTTTTATAAAATAAATTATTTAAAATCTGTACAGATTTACAATATTCCACGATCGTGGTCAACTCCTTGATAGATAATTCTAAGTTCCAACTGAAAATCACTCTCCAATTGCGCATATTGCAAGCTTTTATTTCCGACATAAGTAATAATAAAGTATAATAGTACATTGTATAGGTATATAGAAAATGAGATAGTCAATTTTGATTCATCTATTAATCACGCGCGGTACATTACGCAAGACGGGCATATTATCAATTTTTAACGTCGCCGTCGTCATCGTCACCGTTCCACGTGCGGTTTTCAATAATTGCGTCTTATATACCTATAGGGCAGATAGGAGAATGCGCTGTGCGTTGTTTACAGACTACATCTACTGTACCACTATAACTACTATACTATACGTAACATAAATGCCTACTGGGCACTGGCAAATGAAACGAAAGCTATAATTGACTTAAATGCGTGTGATAAAGAGATTCAACAATACCGATAATACTATTAACTGGATAATATTTTTTTATATATATTTCGTCCCAGCCACCGCTGTTATGGCGTAAATATATTTTGAAAGTGTAACGAATATACCCGTTTTTTGAAATATGTGCGTATATATATCGCGGATCCAAACAACAAGTCAATTAAATATAACTGACTTTTGAGTTTTGACACAAAAATTATACGACAACCGTGGAGTTAAAGTGTTACGCAATACAACGATCCATTGCTCGTAGAAATCATAGTTTTTGTATGGGTAATATTATGTATCCAATTCTAATACAAAATCTACTATCGATATATGTACAGTCTACAGTATCCACTAGGATAGTTCCTGCATAAGTTGTATATATATATATATATATCATATTATTATTTTTTATTTGTATCTAATATCTATTGATGATATGTATACTATGTATACTAGGTACACCTAGTATTATATATTTTAAAATAAAATAGGAATAAAGTTGTGATGACGTAACATTATTATGTGCATTGTGCACGTTATTGCTTTTGTGAACATTTCCCGGTGCCGTATGCGAAGAGACCCTTCGTCCAAAACGGCCATGGTACATGTATATATATATTACCTATAGGTTATGTACTAATGTAGCACATCATCACTCGTTAGGATATCGTTTGTTCTTCCAGTTACCAGTAATAGTTACAGTCGGTACACATATTATTATGTACGTGCGATCGGTGGGAATGGATTTTTTTTTGTTATTATTATTATTATTATTATCGTTTTACGCGCGGGAAACAAAGGTACCCCGAACGACCGCGACGGTCCAGAGAAACATAATATTGTGTATGAGCTCGCGCGTCAGGTAGAGAGAAGTTGATTTTTATTTATTTATTTTTTACGTGAAGCAGTAAGAAAAAACACACGCATACGCACACACGTACGACTTGTATTTTATATAGACGAAGACGTAATTTGTCTGCTGCGCGTTGTTTCTGTATAGTCAATCGCGTCGTCGTCGTTGCTGTTGCTGCTGCTGTATCTTTCGTCATCGCGTTGCTTTATGCAGTTTACAGTGTATACACACACACACACTGTACTACAAGAGTGTGTTTTGAAACGGTGAAAAAAAATAATATGACATTCCATCTACCCGATACCGCGCCTGAGGTAATTGGTCGGGTGTTAAAAATATTATTATACCAATAATATATATATATAACTACGTCAGATTGTCATGTGTATCATTTACGATAAAAAAAAAATAATAAAAAAGAGCAAAATACCGTATAATGATAACACGCGTCTCAAACTTACGTATTTTGCGTGTTATCTCCTGGGAAAGGTCGTCGAACGCCATATAAATATGTGTAGGTACCTATACTACTATAGTTGCCGCTGCAACAGTTTGTTGGCAACGACTACATGTTTGTTGCTGCACTATTGCCGCCTGGGATGTATTCTCACAGTGTACAATGTACATGCACAAACGACCCACGTCGCTGTACCCTTAAATCAGTGGTGGATATAGGATTTTATTACTGCCACGTCGTCGTAAATATATTATATTGCTTAATAAGGTACCCCTTCATCAGCCGATTGTTTATACTTTATAATACTGAGAACCATGTTCAAAACATTAATAAACCTGCAAGTGCCCTTAATAAAGTTTTAACAGTACCACTCTCGAGATTAAATGAAGTTACGTACAAAATCATATCAAATGTAAACGACCAGACGTAATTTGAATGTAAATGGATGAACGAAAATTGGGAATAATGTATCGACTAGAATAGCTGATTATCATGAGCATATTTTAATTACAACGATATATTATGTTATAAAGTGTAGAATCTACACTGTAGATATATACGACTAATGAGTATAGCAAAATCGAAGTTTATTACGTGTGTAATAAATATATAAATGCGTGTGCCATGAGGACGACACATGAGATGTTATTATCTCTCTATCTCTCTCACTGTCATTAGAAAAGTATAGCAAAAACAAGTTCACAGATATCAGTCGTAAATGATTGGAAAGTGATTTTATAGAGCTAAAACCTACATTATAAAAACGAATGAAAACTGTATTTTTAGGATAATTTTTATTACCTACTTGAAATTTCTATTAGTTAGTAACACTTTTTTGAAAAGTTATCTCAGTTTAAAAATATAAGAACAATATTTATTTTAATATCTATAAATACAATTTGTATATAACTATTAGCTAAATAATATATTTTTATGGTGGTTTCTAGTTATATAAAATAATTTTTCAATAACTTACAACATTTATGTAATTTATTGTTTGTTCTGTACGTGTGAGAGACGGAAATAATAGACCTTGGACTTTGGAGCAGCGAAGTGACTTCTTATGAAACATATACATCGTATAATTTTATGGTACAGAAATTATTTTTCAACGATTCGCATAAAATATAAGACCACGACAAGGTCATCTATTTTAATTACTCACCTACAGTTTAACTGTACAGTGAAAAAATTATTATTATTATTTCGTATTTACTACAAATTGTTCAACTTTAAGTATACTTATAAGTTTAAGAATATAATTATAAATTCTATATACGCATTGCGCTTTGCTGTCGTGATATATACTATGAAAAAAGCGAAAACATTTATAAGGGGGATTAATCAACAAATTTTAGGATCGAAGATGACGATACAACCACGATGGCCGACAGAGAAAAAAAATCGGAAATTCCGGTTTTCAAACTTCTCGCGGCTACACGTCCTGGTTTTACGCGTGCATGTAACTCTACTGCCAATGTGCGCGTGTTTAATTAAGAGTATATGGTTTGCTTTTTTTCTTTTTCGAACAGACTTTAATATAAATGTTATGTCAGCCACTATACAATAACCTTGTATTATTATTATATACAATATTATCTTTATGCGTTTTCGATATTTTCATATTTTGACAAAAAAAAAGTGAAACCTTAATAAAAAAAAAAGAAAAAATGTAAAACAATAGTATATCGCCGACTTCACATTTTTTGGCGCTCGATGATAAATACGTATGTTTTATAAAAACAAAAGATTGCTTTCTGATTATACGTAATACGTTATATACCTAAATAAAATAACTAATAAGTAAATACCTATATAATATTACATAGTACATATATTTGATATTGCGTTTCGTTTTCACGGATCGCTTATTTTTCTTACTCCGTCAATTATAAAATGAGCAAACATGTGTATAACATGACATTTTAGTATTCAGATATGTGTTCAGATTTTGTTTAAGAGTAAATTTTAATTATTGGAAATATATGTATGGTAGAATGATTCGTGAAAAGATGATAATAATATCTGAGAAAGACTCAAACTAAACTACATATTGTATCAATTATTTCTTGGATACTTAGAAATTTAAAACGATTCGCGTAATATTCTAATATTATTGTTTCGATACTATCGTCTGCACAGAAAACTTGAATAGGGAAATAATTTTTTTTCATCGATTTCAAAGAAATATTGATTTTTTAATTTTTATGCAAACCACAAATGCATAATATGTTTAAAATTACTTTTTATTTTTTATAAAAACAATAATACATAACGTGAGTATACTTTTCAGGCAATGACACTATTAAATTTAGTATTTATAAGTTATGTAACGTGCCGACATGTCTTTACACGAATAAAAGATGAAAAATAAAAATCCCGAACGATATCATCTTATCCATACGCATCGGCAGCGGCATGTGTTATTTTATGTTCACGACGCGCCTCCGCCGTCGTCGGAATTCGCCTTTCTGCAGAATTTATACACGCGTAGTGTGGCCATGTATACGTATATAAACATCGTATGACATTATAAAAACTGTAACGAATCGACTATGACTTTTGCGACTTCGCCCGTTCTCGACGCCCACACGCGTTTAACGCTAAATTCTGGTCCATAAACGGGTCAATCGGACATGAACTATACGCAATTTGCCATTCGCTGCGTATATACATTATACGAGTATGCAAAGACCGAACAGTCGTCGCGTCTCCCAGGTCCTAAAATGTATACTCCACATTTTGTATATACGTGTTTAAAGTCGTAATAATAACGCCCGACAGTGCGTATATATTACAATATATATATATATATATATATATTATAGTAATAATAATAATATAACGGCGAAAAAGCCACTCCGCGCACGCGGACTAGGTGTGGCCCAACAAAAACGCACACAATATAATGTATAAATATCGTTTCCGTCGCGCATTATTTTAAGGACCGGGCCAGGACGACGGCCATCCCGTCATTGTGTTTCACGTGTGTCATCGTCGTCGTTTACACAATATTAATATTATGCACGCGTACATAACACACATATATAATATACATAGGCGTGTGTGTGCGTATACTTGCAAATACCGTAGTTTTATAGGACTTGCCGCGGCTGTAAACATCTCTGTAGTGCGTATGCGTACTACATAATATCATAATAGAATTGTACTTTTGCTTTGTACAGGGTGATTCAATAACGATGATCAGCCCTTTTTCCTTGAATAATGCAGCTATTAAAAATTTAATTTTTCGAATTTTTAAATATACAAGTACTTTAAGACCATGCATTAAAATTCCTGAGATATTTTGTTCCACTAGAGTTTTCTAATGTTAGGTTTGTATCTACAAACTTTTGTTTTCGAATGATAACCCTTCTTTTGAACAGTGCATTTTTTCATAAATATTTTTCTGAAAACTTGGATGCACCAAAATAAATACTCAAACGAATAGTTTTTGGTTTATTATAATAATTCCATAATAACGAGCTTAGAAAATATGAGGACTATGGTAATTTGAAAATGTTAGAATTTATAATCTATATAAAAATATTCTAAGCATAATATAAGAAATATTTAGAATTGATATCATATCAATTTTATTTTTTTGTTTCCATTTTTAAGGAATTTTATCCTTACTGTAAACATTTGAATAACTGAAAAATACTCGTTTAAATTTTAAATTAGCTACATCAATAGTAAATAAAAATCACCTACAAAATAATTTACAATGACAAATTGAGAACTTTCATTTGAAAAATAGAAGTTTGTTATTGCCACAGGACGTTCATTGAGAAGTACGAAAAATTTCAAGAATTTAGAAATATAGTCTAAGTATAATTAAAAAATTCCCCAATCATCAGAAAGTTTATTAGATTAAATGAAAAAACCAGGGTAAGCATGCTTGGTGAATCACCCTGTATGTCAACTACTACACCACTGTTATTGGGTCGTGTCCGACAGCGCGCGTGCTCTGGGCGCCGCCGCGCGTTTTGAGAAGAATATTGCGCACACGTGACCTGCGAACACTACCGAAACGCGCGTGTTCCGATAATAATATTATGTAGGTTAACACTGCTGTCGAAGAATTTGTAATAAACGTTATTATATTATGCTCGTACAGTGTCACGCGCTTCTGTGCGCGTTTAACGAATAGTACTTAAAATAATATTATTATTTATTACTTACTCTGTATATATATAGCCATATAGGTAAGTAAATAAGATATGCCTAAAGTGAATATTCCGTGTTCCATGTATCCGTGATATCGTTGAAATGCTTATTTTACGTGTGACTAATCGAATATTTCGTGTTCAACTGGTGGCGGTGATTGTTTCTGATTTCATGTCCGTTTAATCAGAGTTGTGGTCGTCAGTAACGATGACTCTACAACTTCGTGTGCTTGGAGCGTTATCGTCACTGGTCTCGCCATAGCGTCGCGCTGTTATGCCAGATAAGACAGTAAGTTATGTTCGCTGCATGCCAGCAGGAATATGATAACGAATCCGAGTGCATTTCTGTCCACCGGTTATCCTATTCGCCGGCCGGGTGGAAGTGCCACCCCACCGTTGTTACGTCGAAATCCCACAAGCACTCCTACATGTCCGAATCCTTCGCAAAAATCATGTTTACTTGCGACGACTAATGAGTAATCAAGTACTTGCAGATACGCACATTATATATGCACATTTTTTTATCTTCAAATATATCGTATTCAATATATTTATATAAATAATATACTGCTCACTTTGTACGATTAAATGCTGCTATCACTAGAATAGATTTTCAAAAACTTGCATTCATTTTCACGAAGTACTATAATAAGAATAATTGAGGATTCGATATAATGGCGATATAATTGGTATATAAACTATAAATCGTAAACCATATAAAATGATTTATTATTTATCATTTAAAACGTTCTGTAAATTAAATTATTAACATAATTTTTGAATTGTAGAGTACAATACTTCATATTTTTCGTAAAATTTGCTTAAGTAAACAATTAAAGGTGAGTAGAGTTTGTAACCGATTTAGTAAATCATACTTTACGCAACGAATAAGTCGGTATAGGCTGTATATAGGCTTCAGGTAACATCGGTGCCCATCTCGCAGTTGCTGTGTATCCGCCCGTTCGTGATGGTCGCAAAACGAATGTACAAGACGCGCACATTGTCGTGTATATGAATACAGTTTCGTAATTCAGTATTTCGTCATTATCATTGTATTAAAACGTACAATATATCATATACTATTATGTGTGTCGTTTACTTTATGCATATATATAATATATATAATATACGAACTATAAAGAAATCGTTTTTTAATATGCACACACTGTGTATTGTGTACATAAAAACACTTGGCTGACACGAGCAAGGATTATTATCGTCAGTCCAAACCTAAATTCGTCGACGGAATATGCTTCTTATAGAATATATAATGTATAATAGGCGATCGTTTGAAGCGCGACCATTTAAATATGTATGCGCGGTATTCTAATCGGCGTGAGAACTGCGAGGATATTATAAACTATATAGTATATAGGTACATGACATTATATTATACCTCGGCACAGATCATGGGAAAACATTAATTATTTTCGTTGTATGTTATAATATGCAAAACTGCACACAAGTGTTATTATTACCATAGGATCCTGCGTGTCAGGATTTTAGCTGTATCGGTGATCGATGGGATATACGAAAGATTGAGCATTTCTCGTAAGATTGAGCAGAAAATAAATTATGACAAATATTATTTCGTCGTTCTTGTGTGACTTTTCTGTTGTATATGCGCGCGGACAGATAGTCGATATAGGTACAACAGCTGGGCGCACAATAAAATATAATAACATTAAAGTCTTTTGTGTACAATTTCTTTTTGTACATTATGCTTATCTTTAGATTACTGGTGGGTTTTTTTTTACCTTGTTTCGCGTTATAGGTACGTCCTCTTTACCCTTCTCGGCTCACAGACCCGCAGTGTAACGCAATACTTGCATTATAATAATATTATTATACGTAAACGTAGAAAAACGAGTTTCGTGCGCTTCTCCTCTGTAAGGGATGTTCTAGAGTTCAAGAGTTGTATTATTCTATATAGGTGTATAGTATATATATATATGAGCGTATGGGCACGGGTAAGGTGTGGCGATGATGATGATGCGTATAATTATTGTGTGCACATGAAATACGCTCCGAAAATATCCGCCTTGGTTGTCGTAATATTATACGCTGTGGTATTCCTCATATACGAGCTCACTGTTAAGCTGCAGTAGGCCGTATATATAAGTATAATATGTTAATACTGTCTACCTACTACTAGCTGTACGTTTATATAATATTATTTTACACACATGCGCGTGTAGGAATCAGTGCCCCCGGGCTCGGGTATATAATATATTATATTATTCTATTGAAATAATTATTATACGTCGTTCTGGATTGATATCGCGTTCGGTAAGTGTGAGGACGAGATGAGATACATCTAGCCTTAAGGGTGAGGGAAAACCAGTAAGCTGAAAACAGACGAAACCCTTACACCGAGAATACGATTCACGATCAATAATATTATTATTACACGGTCGTTGCTGATTTATGGGTGGAATTTCAAAATTGATTAACGTTGCGTCGGTATACCCATGCGGCATACATAATATATCAAAGTCATTATATTGTATCACATCATGGGCTATAAAATCGTACCTATACAGTATATGTATACTAGGTACCTATACGAAATATATAATAATAATAACTCAGGACGTCGCTGCATGCAAATAAAATACGCCGTTGAGAAAGCCAAGTTTTTTTAAAATTTTTTTCTTGACAAAATAAATCGTGGGAAACACCGTATTACCCACCTATATGTACTTGTGTTGCTGTTTCTAATAACAAATTTATGTGTAATACAATGTAGGTATATATATATATATATATATTATATTATATACTGCTAACCGACGTATTGCGCCCGGTTGCTATATATACATTGCAGGTGACGGCCGCGGTTTCCAATTAAATGATTATCGTATACGAGAAAAAAAAATAAACTTAAGTATTACTTGGGAACCGATTTTCATGTATATATTTAATTTGGTCGTCGATTACAAGTGCAGCGCGCACAACAGGTTTTTCGAAACCGATGTCGCCGGCCGCGTTGGAAGTGTGACGTGTTCGGCGGCCGTTTCTTCAATATAATAATAATCGTCTGTCCGAGTAGTTTTTATTTCACCAAACCGGAAACGAAAGGAAACGCTCTTAGAGCATATAAGTGTGTGTGTGTGTGTGGTATATAATATGTATATTTACTATGCTGTCTGGAAATCTTAGTACTCGTATAAAAAAAAAACCGCTCTAGTCCAGCTGTGTTATCGAAACAGACATTGTACGGGCAGTGACTAAATCTTGTAATTCCGTCTGCTAGCACGTTCATTTTTTGTGTTAACACTGCTAACATGGACCCGTCCGTTTAGAGAACACGACATATTTAGTGTACCTTTTCAAGTGTGCAGAAAAACGCTCGTAAACCGTTTTAGTAATAAAGTTAATGAAGAAAAAATATCTGGTTACTATTATTATAGTAATTTATGATATTGTATTTATGTATCATATACCTACTTATTGTATTCACATATTATAATAATGATTTTACTACAGCAAAGTCCCAATTGGTTATCGTAAATTGATATATTATAATATGTATATGTATAGTAAACAGTGTATATCATATTCTAAACGGACGGACTACCCACCATGACCGGAACACGTGTATTTAAATACTCTTGCACATGCGTACATCGTTGTCGTATATAAACATCAATTAGTGTATAGTATATGTATAATATAGCATACTGTAATATTATGTGCGTTTTACTTTCGATTTCTAGCAAACATCTGGTATTCCGATGCCACAGCCACTGTAGACATCGGACGCGTATAAAACACAATTATAGTTTCAAACCAAGCCCCCTCCGTCTTTCAGTCACAACCAATATTAGTATATGTATATATATTTTACTTGGACGACGTATCTTTTCCAACAATTGAAATTTGCCCTTGACTGAGGTCTGAGCTAGGTCCGAACAAAGCTATGATACATAATTTATTTATATTCATACAGAGTGATTCACTTTACTTGCTCATCCCCATTTTTCATTTGATAATGAATTTATTTTAATTCCAATTTTTATTACTTGTAGTGATACAAGCTTCTGTTTTTTAAAATGAAAACCCTTCTTTTTAACTGTAAATTGTTAAGTAAACTTAAATTAGGTATATCAAATTTAAAAAAAAAATAATTAGTAATAACTAATACTTATGAATTATTTATTTTCATTTAAAAAAGGGAAGTTATCATTTAAAAAAGTAAAAGTTTGTATCCCAACAGAACACTCTTTAAGTGGTACAAGCAAATTTCAAGAATTCAAAAATATTGTTTTTAAATGTATTCAAATTTAAAATGTAAATAATATAAAAACTGTATTATTGGAGAAAAAAAAGGGGGACGAGTATTCTTGGTGAATCTCTGTATATAATATATATAATAAATATATGCGAGCGCGTGCAGTTTTGCTTGCTGCAAATATATTAATTTATCTTCTTGGACTTGACAAATTATTTTGTCACAAATCTGTATAATTTAATATTATAAAACAATCAATTACTCGGAAAACTATAATTTATAATGCATTTGCAAAACAGATGAAATCTATTATATAAACAGCGTCGTATAAATGTATAATAATCATATATACTTGCGTTGATTATATTAAATTTGAAAGAAACACGTCACACGAACCATCCTTCGTTTTACCCCAACATTTATATTACACATATACTCTATGTTCCCGTAGATGTAGCAGTTAAAAATAATTTTTTATTCCTTTTCGAATTGCTGCTTGTACTGTAACATCGCACTACTGTAGGTACATAATATATTATAGTGTAATGTATTGCACTCACTTGTCGTGATGGTCTTGGGCGCCTGTAAGACGAGAAGCAGAACGACGATATGGTTATCGAATTGCATTATCTGCACGCCAATGTTGATAACAGAGGTGGTTTTACATAATGCAACTCTTTGGAAATCGTGTGTGTACATGTAGTACAATGTACTGTATCGGAAGAAGAGAAAAAACCGTTTATCGGCCGGACAAATCACGCGTGGTAGAGAGCGATCGATAGCTGCAAAATTTTAAAGCCTTTTTTTTTTTTTAATCAACTTCTCTCTTTCACGCGCACGCGCGAGTTCTCCGTCTCTCATTTCCACGTTTAGCCGGCGGCCGGGGAAGAGCGCGCAGACAGGTCGGTTCAGTGAAAGTGTGGATGTTGCGCACACGTGTAATACGGACGCGTCATCGCCTTTTTCAGTAGGCACTCATAGTCGTCCAAGTGCTGCAGGCGGGAAAACTCGATTATAAAGCTTTCCGTCGCCTACCCAAAACACAATATATTGTATACTTATTACCTATCTATAAATATATATGTAAAAAAAGAAATCAATTAAATTAAGCAGCAGTGGAACGTGTATTTTTGTGATCGATATTATATAGTTAATAATAACATTATTATTAATAACTCATTAATTTACCTGTCGACGACAATGAACACGCTTACTCGCGAGCTCAAGGTCAGCAGCCATATATTCTTTCATTATTGTTGCACACGCATCACACGTCATATAATACGCGATACATACGTGGCTACGTGGTGTTTTCCTATGATGATTGACGGGTATATAAATTTATTTTTCGTTGATTTTTTTCCCTTAATATTTTCTTCTGTCTTGAACCGGTCGGTCTTCAGTGATCGGTGACGTCGTCAGAGGTAACCTATGTGTGTACAATAATGACTATAATAATCAGAAATCTAATTAATCGCGATGTATAGCTGGTGTGTATACACATATTATTATACATAATACATATATGGTCAAAATATATGACTATAGATGTTCATTATTATACAACACTCGTTGAAAAACTATTGAATACCTATCCATAAAAAAGTATATGTTGCACCCGCCGTCGACGGCAATAATAATTATTTTCGGTATTTTCACTTTGTTGCCTGCGCGACAGAATCAATCGCATTTTTATTCACGATATTTGACTATTATAATCCGTCGATATATTTTCTCAGAAATCGAACATGTTACTGACTACTGTATTCTACGGACCCTCTTCTCGCGTTCGATGTACATTTACGATTAACGTATTTTTCAGGACGATTTTACCAAAATACTAAATAGTATTAACCACCATTTTTCCGATCGTATACACCCAGGTGTATTTGTAATTGATCATAGGATCAATTGCGAGAGCTTGATGTTGAAAATCGTTATAACTATATACGATTAGTATATTATAGAGTTGTAGTATACAGAGTCTTAGTGTATACGGAATAATTGTACAATACTACAGTTAAACATTCTGAAAAATATATTTCCTAGAAATTTTCTAATGTATTATTTCAGATAATTTGAAATCCAATTACCTTCTATTCGAAGAAATGTTAACATTTTTTTTTTTATGTAAACTCATAATAAAATATAGTAAAACTATGATCGAGAGAAATTCGATAACATGTATTGAGGAATACTTAAAACGCCCTGGTCGACTAGCGGATTTCATATAGATGGTTTGGATTTTTTCCTGTAGTTTTCCTATATAATTATATTTTATACACATGCTGCGGTCGTCTGCACGTATAATATAATACAATGGTCGTGGTGATCTGTGTATAGTCTGTAATTTACACCTGTGTGTGTGTGTGTGTAGTGTATGTGTATGTATACTTGTCATTCGAGTCGTCGTCATAAACCGCTCCAGACGACATGTGCAATAAAGGAAAATGCGGGCAAGTCGTCTGAAAGTCTGCTAATCTCTGCCTGTTGCCACTGTCCACAGCCCGCGCGCATTTCTCGAAACTTCGAAAAAGGACTTACCTGCGGTTTTACACGCACACACACACACACACACACACACACACACACACACACACATATATATATAAAATATAATTATCGCGTTAAATGTCACTTTCTCTCCACGGCAGCCTGTCCGAATCAAAATAGTTCTGTCTGTTATATAGTAGGTACATCATACATATATATATATATATATATATGTATTATACGATGCACTGCTGCAACACTGACCACATATGATTTTTTAGCCTCATCATGTATTTTATACGTATATAATAATAATAATATCTGAATACAATACGTACGCGCGTATACAACACGTCTCCCGTAAATACTTCCGTTCTTGAGCTCTTCCATCGTTAACAATAAATACAGATTTAAACAAAAGATTGGGGGTCACTACTCACTATAGCCTCATTCAGACCCATTCGCCCTCCCATCAATTTCCTACCCACAACCAATTTAGGGCCACCCCTACTCGTCTACCGCGTAGAATAAATATAATACATAACATATTAATTTATTATATACGCGCTGTGTGCATGACTCGATTAATTAAGTAATTTGTACTGCAAAAACTGTCGGCGGTAACTCGCGCGTGAAAGTCTCCGTCGCGCGATATTCCAAAACGCGCCACCACTGGAGTGAGAGTATATATTATTATGGTAGCAGTGCCCGTGTTATGGTTTGCCCGGTGTCTATTGGCGTATTATTATGGCGGTTTCAAATACGTGTGCGTGTGTGTGTTGTACTTATAAATATAGGTATATTACAAACACACACACGCATTTAAGTTTATAACATATCCGATAAAACTCGTTTTTGCTGCCGCCGCAGTCGCCGTCTCTCTTCTGTCGCGTTTAATAAGTAATAGTGGTGATGGTGGGGGTTGAGGATTATTGATATTAGAATATTATAATATAATATGAATATGATTTTATACGTAATACGCTGTCACGATTACACGAAATGTATAAAACTCCCGAAAATGCTTTAATACGAATAGTATCGTATCATACTATTATGTAATATGAATTTTATAAATTTTACATCTGCAATGCATCTGCAGTGTTGAGTGTATTGAGATATCGAGATACGCACACACACGATATTCAGCGAATACCACACTAACAAGCGAACTAGTATAAATTGTAAAAGTAAAAGTAATAAGTATTATAGATTTATGATATTTCATATTATAATATATTTTAAATTGTATTTTATGTTGTTTAGGCCGTTGAGGAGATTAGATAAGACAAATTTTAGAGGTATACTAATAATAAATGATATAATATAACATAATACATCACTGGTCACTGGTGTTTCCATTCACGACGGTTAGCACTTCGTGTGTGATTACGTTAGATAGTGTGTGAACAAGGAACATACTAACATGATTGGAAAATTATAGTAAATAATATTATACTTATTAATATTTTTAATATGAATAAATTCATTACTAAAAAAAATAATGAAGGTAAGTGTGCTTGGTGAATCACTTTATATAATATATTTATCAAAGAGCTATCCTAATTATCGCATTCGTATAGTGAAAACGATTAATCGGCCCTTATATTCAGATTCCCATAAAAGTTACGATATAGTTCGTCCATTCCAGCTCCCGACCATAAACAAAAAATAACATCTCAGAGTATAATCATACGCGGAATAAAATTGAAATTATCGATAATCGTGTCAAGTTTAACGACAATTTACTGGTATGAGTCAATGACTAACAATTGTACATGTCAAAATCTCCTATACGACTGGCGTAAGAGGTCGCTGTGGTTTCTTATCTTTGTGTCTCGTACATGCATACGTAATACACAGCGTCATAAACAAGTCTTACACAGATCAATCATACATTTTTGGGGAGGGATTTTAGTTTGATTTAACGAATCAAGGCAACATTTTCTAAGATTCTGTGTCAATGAATAATGTATTATATAATTATAACTACGATGTATACATCTTATGTAATATATTATAATATTTTATATATATATTATTAGATTCATATGTCTTTTCGTTTTAGTTAAGCCGACGCGTCAAGTATCAAATAATCAAAAAAAAATTTTTTTTAAACATAAATATAATATAATAGGTGTTTTTAACTTTAACTAAGATCGATTTTTGATCCCCCCCCTCTCACTATAGCTTGTTGCTGATACTTTATGGCTTTATGTATCATTATCGAAACTTCGTTGGCGGCGTTATTGTAACGACAATAATATTATTATATAGTATAATGTAACGAGCGACGATTAAACCTCCAGGGCGGTTGTCTATCACCGCGACGTGACTTATCGTACACTAGTCGTCGTCGATTGTACGGAGAATGTGCTCAGTATACATCTGTTACATACCTACCTACATAGTATACGGTATACACTATGCCTAGTATATTTGTGTATACATATATACGATTTATATATTATATTATTATTGTTACCCATTATCATATCTGCAGCTATCCATCTGCATATAGTATATATACATACAATAATACACTGCCGTAGCCGCGCATGTCATTTATAACGATTGTTGTACGTTATTAATGAACGGCTACGATCGTAGACAATTATATTGTCCGGTAAGCACACTCCTTCCCCGTCTATCCTTACCCATGACCTGTAGACGATGGATTAGACTTAAAAAAGTCGTGCTCGCCGCGCTTTACCTTACCAGAGTCCTTAGTGTACTATACAGTACCTAGTATTATGTACGCGTAAACGATCCGATACAAATACCTCACCCACACGATTTATTGTCAATGGCAACACAGAGCCACAGAGGTACACGTGCGTATTCTGTATAATATAATAATAATAACCAACCATTATATATACATATATGTACATACACACAATAATAATATTATAATATCATGTGGATTGTACTTACCTATATATATATATGTTTACTGTAGTAAGTACTAAGTATGTATAATAGGATAGAATAAACGGCCGACGACCGCAAACAATATCGATCGCTGCGTATCGTTATTGTTGATAAATATATTATACAATAACAATTATTACAATTATATTATATTATTGTGATGTGTATCGTTAATCTGTAGGTATTGTTATAACTTATAATGTTATTGCTCAAGCCCGTTTATTATTACTATTATATTATGCAAGTTAACCCTGGGTATACATTTTACCTACAATTATTACTGTATGATGTCTATATGAATAAAGGGTGATTTGCCAAGCATATCCAGTTTCATTTTCTTCTTCATTAATGCCACAGTTCATCAAAATCTAATTTTTTAAATTTTGAAATATCTTATAAAGATTATATTATTATTATTTTTGTTTTCAAATTCTTGAAATTGTTTGTACTAAAAACAACATAGTCGATACATGGTGTATATAGTTATATACTATACGAACTGCGTTGTTTATATTAATAATATGCGTTTTTATTTGGCTTCTGTACGCGCCAACGTGGATAATAACGATAGTATAGTAATAAACACTATACAGTGCTCGGAAAACTTTATTAAAATTTAAAAAAATAAAATATTATCCTTGGCATGGATATACTATCCACAGTCGACCTCGGCATTTAAATGCAATAATAAATACTGTATTATAAAGTTGCAGCAGTGCTCTCAGAATATTATCATTTATCCAATTATAATATAATTGTTATTATTTCATTTTTTCCAATTATTATATCGTGCGCTGTTCTCCACTCGACGCTTTATACATAGTGTTGTTGTGTCGCCTTGCGTTCTACATAGTATACTTACTCTATAATATTATAAACTAAACCCGATTAAATAACTACGCCATGCGGTAGACTGCCGTAATTTTTTCTTTTTATTATCATTTTTCTTTTTTTTTTATCAAATTAGCAAAAAGATAATTTGAATGTTTGGCATTGGGTCCGCCGCAAGACAATGCCGCAAAATAATATAGAACGTTAAATGTAATACGTTTGTAAACCGGTTTTTAATTCATAGATTCATATTAAATTATAAGAAAGTGCTCGTATGTATGTGTGTGTGTGTGTGTGTGTGTGTGTATGTGTGTATGTGTGTTTTTTTAAGGACAACATATTTTACAACCTTATTAACGAGTATTAAAAAAATAATAGCTAATTTGTAAGTAATTTATCCTTGTCTGGGGCGTATTGTTTAAAAAACGGTTTCCAAGTCGCGACCGCGAATTCGAATCATTTGAACACTATTATAGTGATAGTAGTGATACCTAGCTATTATATACTATATATTATTAGCGTTCCGTTTACGCGAGAATGAAGATACATCTTGTAGGTGCCTACTAATAAACCGTAATATAGTGTGTATTGATGTTAACGATGACTGATGAGCAAATGTAAATACAATACATACATATTTTTATTTACGATTTTCAACGAAATCATCGATAGTATAAATCTATATAATATTATTAATATACGATATACTATAGCTAGTAAATCAACATCACATCCCGTTCACAACGTTTGCGTTCACATGAAGTAATATTGACGTACTCACAACGCCAAAATTTCAAATTTACTAAGTGAAAGATGAAAGTCCACTGTATTACGTCCTTAACGATTTGAACGAACTTACTTCTACTCTGACCGTAAAGGTCCACGGTGCAGCAGCGGCGTCGATGCAAGATTAGTACACTATTATAACATTAATAATACGAACATTGACATCACATACATTATTAAAATATAGAATAGGTATTTAAAGTATTATAATTTATAATATTATAATATACACTAAACTTAGACTATAGGATCCTACAGAATGAGTTTTCGTAAGTTGTCAAGTAATTTTTTATTTTTTTTTTTATCTATAGAATTTATAATTTAAAACACTATCGGAATTAATTTTAACGGTTAATATATTGCAATAATATTTTACTTAAGGTAATTGTTAAAATAATTTCTAGAAAAAGAGAGGGATTTTTAAAAACGAAATTTTCTTATACACACAGTCCACAGAACACTCTATAAGTGGTTCAAAAATACTTCAAAATTTTGAAGTATGGTCTTTAAGTAGGTATATTTAAAATTCGAAAAAAAAAATGTTGAATAATTGCGCAATATTTAGAAAAAAAGGGGGCGAGCATGCAAATCGGTCATTCTGTACATTATTTTTTCACTCCTCGAAAACGCACACTGACGCAATTATACTATTATTTTATACATATAATAATATTATAATATTGTGTATATTCTAAATATACGCGCGACACGCTGCGATTGGAGGTGTATGTGTGTGCAAGACAGCGGCGACCGACCGGTTTCGCTGGTTCGGGACAAACATTTTTTAACATAACCTACATACCGGGTGCAGAAGGCTGGGGCGGCGGACTCGCGCTTAGCGGCCTTGTGCGTTTTTCTTTCCTTGTCGTTGTCGTCGTCGTGTGTTTAGCATAATCGCGACCGGCCCCGAAACCGCGGGGTTATCCTGTACGGCCCCGGCGATCCGCCTCCTCCCTGAGTGCACTCGCACTGGATTATCGTATATAATAATATTATGTTTCAATACAACATATGAATAATATATAGGTGTGCGCACGTCGATTTTTCGCTATTTATACTTGTTATTTAAAATACGATCACCTCGGCGACATTTGACCTAAACGCTGCGGCGACGGCCCAGATTTTCGTGTACCTATTTATAATATATTAGTGTTATATTTTTTTTTCGTTGCTCTTTAGTTTTTATAATATGATATTATAACGCCGGTACGCTTTAGAATTCGGTCGCTTATAATATACCTATACGTACTGCACGCGCGCACAACAAAATTTGACCTAGAAAATTCGGTATTGTTGTGTGTGTATACAATGTGGTTTTTTATTATTTTAATTAACGCGCTCTTCTTCGCGGTATGACTTCTTATGCGTTATCGTAATTAATAACAATAATAACAACTGCCCGCTGAGCGGCGGCAATTTTCACTTTATGCATTATACACACATACACCGCCTCAGAGCACATTATAATAATATTACACGAGCGCGCGCGCGCGATTCGGCGTCAACGAGCAATTACCTCGCCGCGGTCTCGCGTACTATCGCATCGTTTTTGTTATAAATTATAATACAGTGAGTTCCGCTTAATTTGATCACATTGGTTCTCAGATCATTGTGATTCTATTAACCGGTTGATTCCATAAAACATTTTTTTTTTTATTGATGATTTTATATTAATATGTATGTTTAAAATTAAATTAAAAATGAAGTAAAGAAACTATCTACTTTTGATTGTACTTGAGAATCTACTAATTTCATTTTCATATTAGCCTGAAATTAAAATCCATATTCAGTGAATATAATATATATAATATGATTTTTAATTATTCAAAATTAAATAAATAATAATGTATGTAGTACTTTGTACCTATAACTTTTTGAACAACTGAAAAGTGTTATTTTCGACATATATTTGTCTTTTATCTTTTAACTTTTTCAAAACAACTCTTGTTTCTTTTTAGTGGAAGTTTGAAATACCATTAAAAGATAAGAATGTTCTTAAAAATGATTCAATTATCCAGTACTTAGTGATTCTAATAAAAGGTTACTTTAACATTAGTAACATAAGATCTGGTTTGGAATTTTCAATTTTCATTCCAATAAACAGTTGATTCTATTAAACCAGTGATCACATTAAGCGGAACTCACTGTAGTTATAATAATGACAACCATATTATATTATATTATACTGAAATTCAGACGATTGTGCCTCTATGTAGCGTATTGGTTCGATGTCGGCTGTATAATACAATATGCTCGTTTATTGACTCTTAATATGTACATTTTGTTATACTTCTATCTGCAGTGGTTGAGGTGGCTAAAAATTAATGGAGAGGAAAATTTGTGCTGTATATAAATATAATATTCAAGTACCAACAGCTCAACTTGGTTTCTACTACAACATAACTATAATACACACTTCGATAGAGATTGTGTAAAATAAAACATTTACAAGAAAAAAATAATTATTTATATTTTTCTAAGTTCTTAGTTTTAAGTATATAAATCAGCATGATAAGCAAAGCATGATTAGAATATACATCTGATAGCAGTAAAGGATAGTGCTATTTTAGAAATATTACTAGAAAGATGAAGCTAGTGATGAAAATGAAGTGTGGTTTTCTCCGTCTTCGTACCACTGCCTACCTGCTGTACAAATGCCTACTTTACCTACAGCAACATACTAAGTAACCATAGTAATTAATTATAATAATATTAAGTATGGAATAAATAAATAAATAATTAATGCACTTGTACCATATATCGCGTTAGTTTTAATAATTAATAGTTAACCTACTATTATAAATTAATAAGTATAACAAAACCAACGTTAGAAAGTATATCAAAAATAATAACATACGCATTACACATATTAAAATAATACATTTTTGTGAAAATGACGTTCCATTTTTGACCGTTTAAAATTATAATATATATTATACTGTATTACACACATTTTATGAATATATTATGAACGTTTAGATAAAAATGTATTATTATTATATACGTGACATATTATGCCAATTAATATTTTTTCTGCTATTCGAGTAATTGTTTTATTATATTGTTCGCGATAAACGTAATCGTAATTCTTGTACGTATTAAATTATTATATATATTATCATAACAGTGGCCACATGTATGCATTCCGCGACATATTATTATTGTTATTATATTGTTTGAATAATAATCTTTTTATACTACGCGCTTGGTTATTATATATTGTTAATTATTATCAATGCGTATATAGGTACCATTGTAGTACGTACAAATAAAAATTAAGATTCACGATAACATACATATAATACCACCTATAATACGGATGGTTTATTGAATTATACGCGCGTCTCCATACAATATTATGTATGTATTTTTGCGTATACAGAATGTAACAGAAAGAACTGTTAAATGTAACTGACTGTGTAATAAGTTATAACTAATAACTTTTATACTATTCATTAATCAACGTTTTAAATAATGTTTATTGTGTTAGCATAATTAATAATAGTATGAATTTATAAAAAATAAAACATATTTTAAATTTTAATATTGATTAAAACGAAAGGGTTATACTTATAAGTATAGTTGATTTTATTTATTAGGTACTGTGTTTGTAACACCCTGTATACATACAACTTATAGACACATGTATGATGGCAATCGCAAAATAATATTTATCGTATATTATATTATAATAATATTATGTATGCTGGTGTGTGTGTGGTTGAATAAAATGTACGTTGTGAACAACGACGTCGCACGACGACTATGGTGGTGGTGGTGGCGGCGGCGGCGGCAATTAAACGGCTTTAATGGAATATGACTATTTTGCACATTTCAACAAACTCGTTTGCGTTTTAATTAAAAAAAATAAAATAAATTATCTTAATGTAATCAATTTTAAAGTATCATAATTAGTATGCGCAAGTCAGTGTGTGTATACAACGTCCAATCGCATATATATGTGTATACATATATATATATTTATGTAGGTGTATATGTGTATATATTTATTAAAATGGCTTCTCCTATTCTTTGCTCTCTGCAGTGTATATAATATATATATATATCCCATACTGCGACGTAGTGTATTATAATATCACTATATACACATATACAGATATACCTGTGGCTGTAATACATTGAAAACGATTTTTTTATGTAAATTGCTTTGGAAATTGGACAAACGATGATGTTTTCGTGCAGTCAACGACTAAATCGACGGTTATCGTTCGGGAGAACAGTGTGCGGGAGCGCGTTCGATAAAATGTATATTATTTCATTTATTAAATCTTCGAAAAATCAAAATTACATTATATAAAAATAAACATGATTTGAAATCTGAATAAATTAGTCGCATTTATAATAAGAATTGTCAATAAAGTCAAGCGGCATTCACTATTTGATTTTTTTTATCTATTGACTTACCAAACTGCAGTTCCCAATTATTATGCCTCTGCATATATTATACATAATATTATTATAATACTACTTTTGATATTAATAGTAAATAATAATATTTTCTACGCAGTTCTGCCGTAGATTACTTTCTATAACTGAACGAAGACCGCGCAGCGTCGTATATTATTGTCAATTCAAAATATTCGACTACGGTCGGCATAGCTCCGTCATAAAAGTCTATGGCCTTTATTTCGCTTTATGTTCGGTATTTGAATGCTATCTACATTCTTCGTGAACAGGTCTTCTTGGTATTTTGATTTTTCATTACTAGATCTTCTTGACAATGTACAAACTATAAATAATAATAAACTTAAGTAAACATTAAAATTTAAATATATACTATATGTAATTTTTAACTTATAACCATATGATGGGAAATAACTTTTGTGTCAATATAATAGATTTTATGTTTTTAAATTGTAAAAAAAAGTTAAGTTATCTTTGTGGAACACTGCAATTCTTAAACGTATCGCTGCTATTCACTATTTAGTAATTACTATATAACTGCTTCTACTAATACTCGTCGGATCGTGTTCGCTTCTCAAATATATTATTATTATTTTAGGGGCCACGCGATGATCATTCGACCTCGATTTTGATACGCGTATTATAATTTATACCTTATAATTGACTGGTGCAAA
This sequence comes from Rhopalosiphum maidis, assembly GCF_003676215.2. Taxonomy (NCBI): domain Eukaryota; kingdom Metazoa; phylum Arthropoda; class Insecta; order Hemiptera; family Aphididae; genus Rhopalosiphum; species Rhopalosiphum maidis. Next base: position 48,909,075 of record NC_040878.1, read on the forward strand.
AATATGGTAGCGTGAAAAATCGAGTTTTACAACCATTGCGCCGCCACATACGCGCGAATATTATAATTGCGGCGCCAGTGCGCACGAATTGGGTCTGTCAAACATACCTCCTATAGATACAGACACGTAATAACGTAATATATTATCATAGGCATCGAGCTTTAATGTGGGAAAGACAAAATTAAGAATGCTAAAAAATTAGGTATAAATTAAATGAATTAAGTTACATATATTTTGGAAGTTATTATGTGGTGGGCTATCTCTACACACGGTATATAGTATAAATATTATATAAATAATACAGTTTAGGCCCAAATCAATCATCGCCTTCGTCGTCATCATCGTCGTCTATAAAATAATATCGTGCAGTATGTAAATAATGTAATATGTAGCTGTATATTTATATAGATCCTAGGTCTCGCCCACCGGCTATACCGGATATCCGTTTCGGCTGTACTATACGCTGGTTGTACCTATGTATTATACTTTACGGCGCATCAGAGCTCAAATCCTGCGCCCTTCGTCATCTCCGGTTCCGCGCAATACACTACTGCGTCGGCGATTCGGAAATTATTATTTTTTTTTAACTTTATTATTAATTACATGTATATTAGTACGCTTATACCTATTGCAAAAACACCGATACATCCGCTGCACGCAGTTAATATATTATCATTATTATATTATATTTTACGCGTACGTATTATATAATTATTATTTATTATTATCATTGTTACGACATGGGGTACGGTGTTTGGCAATTTTTCGTCGTCTACGATTTTGCCGATGTTTGTCAGTTCACCGTTGGTTTCGTCGTCTCGTCTACGGCGAGCGTACGTGATATTCGTTATGACCCGTTAGATTAGGTTATGATTGGTTAAGGCGATGAGGAAGAATATGTAAGGGCGGTTTGACAAACGTGTACCGAGTCAATTGTTCCGTGTAGTGGCGTGCAGTAAAACACGTCTGAGGTATCCGCTCTATATCTATATATATCTACTACGGATGCGATAATATGAGTAACCACTAACCACTAACTTGTAAATCTAAATACATATATATTATTCCATACTATATTATAATTTATAAGTAGTTACATATGAAGTTTGATATTATTTCACGTAGATGTTACTGTATTACCGCTTAAATTTAATATATGCGCTTGACGAATGACGATCGTTAATACTTGACATATTATATGTATTTACAGCGTATCCATAGTATATTATATACCTTACTTTATAACGCTGAGTTTGTAGTAAAGAAAAGGAAAATTTTAATTATAATTATTAAATATTTTATGTCGCAAAATTTAAGGAGATTGAGTGAAAATATATTTTAAAAAACATACAATTACGAAAAGTTGTAAGTTTTAAACACTTTAGTTTAATGTAATTTACGTGGTGAGAACAATAGATATGATTATACGATTATAAATTATTAAATTGATGTACTTCACATTACCACACAAGTACACAAATAAATAAGAAATATACCAGCTAACTATTTTTGAAATTCTCGAGTGCACAAACATCATTGTTAGTAGATCGCAGTTATTATATAAGGGCGTCTTGAGGAGGTGATGTGTCCACGCGAAGATCACCTACCTGGGCCTTTATACATAGATTACATTAATAAAATCATTGTAAAAATACCTGGTGTATTAGTGTATTGACACAATTAAATTAATAATAAAAAAAAAAACTTCAATAAAATTAATCTTTTTAGTATACAATAAAATACAGAACATATGTAGGTACCTAAATGTAACGGGTTACATACATATTTTATATTATACATGATACGTTGATACGTCGACACGTATATTATAATTTATAATATTGTAAACTATTATTTTGATAAATTGTAATTTTGTTATAGATTAACCAATTTATTTACGTAAAAGCATTAAATGCTACTAAATATTATAACGTACATTATAACTTAGGTAATTTACTTATATCTTATACGTACATTATTATAGGGTATACGTGCTGCGGACGTGCGATTGCGACCAGCCGTAAAATTACATCAGAAAATTATACGATTGCCGAAAATATATCGTATCTCGGTTGCTGTACCGAAACGTGCAATGTATACCTACATTGAAATATAGTAAAACGACCGGGTACTACTATAGCAAGGTGTCTTGATACACACCTATAAGTTATATATATGTACACTTTACTGTTTAGTATCTATGCAGTTTAACCTATTAAACGGTCCATTAGATTCAATAAATAAATGTTTAGAAATTACGCCGAATTACAAATCATAAGTAACAATTATTATTCGTATATAGATACTTGAGTATTACAAAATATATATAGGTAACTACGCTTCTATTGATATTATATATATATCGATATTGATGAATAAAATTAGTATAATTTTAATTGTTATATATATTATAATTATAGTTTAGTCTAGCGAGTAAAGAATTTTAATGGGCTACCAAATTACTACCAATTCTAAAAACTATTTGGTAATATGTTGATGCACGATATATAGGAGTCCTCCTAAAGTGACCAATAGATCGAGTTAGAGAAAAAGAAAACCTTAGATTATGGGAATTTCTGAATATGACAAGATATAGCAACACATTGAGAAATGTACAGGACGATTGTGGAAGTGGGCCTAAATGGCATAGAATAAGTAAAAAAAAAAGTGACCAACACGTGGATCGCTATTACCTTAGATCTAACATACATATACCTATTATATACCATATACTGAAACACAAATTTATATAATTCATAAATCGAATGCAGTCAACAATAGCGTATTCGAAAAGAAAACGACTAAATCGTCGTGCACGTGTTCTGGAAAAGTTAAAAGAGAAACGAGTATCTTCTGGACGCGTGTAATTGGATGAAAAAAAAATAATATATATTATTGTATACGTATGTGACCGAAACGCGGTGACTCGCGGTCGACTGTTTCAGATGTGTAGCATCGTGCGTATGTATCTCATCAATTATTCCGTTTTATCGGCAATAAAATACGTATTGTATACATACGCATTATTGCAGTCGTAGGTCGAGCATGCCGGTCGAAGTTAATAAGTTGTATACGTAATAAGCAAGTACAACAAATCTGCTGGAATCGAAACGAACACATAAAAACAATAAACGAAACAAAATAAGACTGTTATTCACTCAATGTGCTTGGCTATCACGTGCCAATGTGCCGTGTGCCACGGAGGGTCTGCGTATTTCGCTATAGCAATCAACGAAGGTCGAATACAACGATTATATTATAATATACGTTGTTATGATTATTTGTATTCGAAAATAATAGTACAAATCGATTTACTTACTTAGACGTACGATAATATCATTGTGATGATAATTATTACTTATTAATTATTATAGTGTACCTACAATGTTAATTGTTTAGTTTATAAAGCAGGCGCATGACCAGGAACTTCTATCTAATCTGTCATTGTCGGATTCGCTATGTATCGAACGTCAATTTAAAGGTAACTGTAAGCTGCAGCCTGCATTCTACAGCTAATGTAAACACGGGAAGATTTACGATTTTTAGGGCCCGGTACATAAATTATAAAAGGAGAACCCTATTAAAAAAGAGCTTGTTAAGTTAGTTATAATTTACAAGCCGTATAGGTACATGCAAAATCATAAACTAACTACCTACTTAAAAAGAAATACATTCTTCGTATCGCCAATACACGGATAATTATACCGATTGCGTTTTTTTCTCGGTAGATTTTCAATTCGAACCTACCTAGCCGCTGGATATTAATTTTTAATAATTGGTAAATCAATAAACAATAAATGGATTAGTGTGAATAAGGTTATTCATGTTTGTATCGTCAATCTCGAGCTCGCTTCATCAAATAAACACACAACAGTACTGCTGTATTACAGTACCTATGCATAAAATATAAGTATTTTTAAATGTTAATAGAAAATATTGAGTTATATCTTAGCTACTTCTATGGCATACTAATAATTAGTAATCGTTACTAATACTAATCTGATCGCAGTCGCCATTCTAATGAATTATAATTATTTTAGGGACCACACGTGTATAATTAATTAAGTCATTATTCAACATTTGAAGGTTGAAAAAATTGAATTCGTGACTATAATATAGTTAAAAGTCTGTAGTTAATTTTACATTTAAAAGAGTTTGCCAAAAAACTAAAATATTTTAAATTATGCGCTTTAGATTGTTAAATTAACATCAGTGTGCGTAAAATGAAATACACCAGTCTTAATACGTATACTAATCGTTTACTCATGACAGCATTAGGTAAAGGAGTTATATTCTCTGAATAGATGTTAAATAGTTAAATATTGCATTAACCACTAGTTTATAATTAAAATAACATCAGTAACTTGTTAAATTATAAATATATAATATAGATAACTATATTATTGGATTCTTGCAATATATTATGCGGTAAACATAATATTAATGGTTGCAGCTCTTGTAATTACCTATGCGAATTAATAAATTATTGTGTACAACTATATCCGTATACGGTGTATAGAATCATCGTGTTATTAATATTTTGTTTTTGTATTGAATTTTGAAGAAAGACAAACTCGTCAATTGATTGCGAAACGTTTGTAATTTTTAAATAATAATATGACTTTAATACACACATACAGACATATTATAATACCAGATACTTGTATTATATATATTGTACAAACTTTTTCTTTAATTATTATACCATAGAGAATCTGTAAGTGAATCTGCTGGCTATAGATCGAGAAACAGCAGCAGTAGTAACGACAGCGGTGGTGACGGCATAGTCTAATATATTTTATAAAAACAAACACAACAAATTCACGACCATGAGCTAGTACTTTTTTTGTTTAAATACTCTAGTTAACGATATTAATACATATTAATATTTATTTATTTTACTTAAACCTGACAGAATAACAGGCAATATCCAGCGGTGTGATTGCTACTCCGGTTGTGCTGCGGTTACAGGTTACCTAACCGCGCGTCTCGCGGTATACCGAATATAATTTATATATGTATATATATTATAATATCATAGTTATTATAATATGTTCGTCAACTACTGCATAATATTTTAACGCGTGTACATCGTCGAATTGTTTCAATCCGACGGCGGCTGCTCGACACCGACAAATATATAATACTAACAAAAACCTTATACTTATGGTATATTATAATATAGGGATACGCGTGCACATCATAATACATTATAATAATATCATTACACGCGCGCGCGCTGCATTAGGTCTACACGACGAGCATATCGTAATATATGTATATTATTATGTATATACTACGCGTACATAATATTATATTCGCCACGTTAGAGAGAAAATAAAAAACGGGGTAATTTGAAACCATTGTTGGTATACGAATGTTCAAACAATGAACTTTTTCGTGGTGCACATAATACGTACGAAGGCGGAGGCGCGTACTGCGACTACACACATAATACCTATGTATTATAATGGGACGAGCGTCGGTTATTAGATATCCCAGTGGCGTGCCATCATTATTGTACACACACACACACACACATACGACAATCACGTAATCCTCAGGGTGTATTGTTGTTGTTTGATTCCGTAAACCAGTTCATAAATATTGTATGTATAGTACTTACTTATATAGGTATCTTTCGTCGACGGGTAAACCCTACACATACATAATATCCGTTTCATCGACGCCATCGCCGCAAATGATTTTGCGGTTTTGACGAGACGACCTTAAAACGCATTTCATTCGGTTCGGTTGTGAAAATATCCGGAAAACAAAAGAACAAACAATTGACTTTTCACCGTATCGTCGGCTCTTACGGCGTATACATTATTATATAACCTATAATATGTATATTGAATATTATATCCGTACCAGCGGGAAGATAGTTGTTTATTTTTTTTATTTTTACAACAGAGCTGCTGTTGTAATCGTCGTAAGACGCAGCCGAATTTAACGTGTCTTATATAAAAACGCGAGGCGTGTATACGTGATTTAATGTTAAATTATCATCGACGTCCCGACAAATTTAATGTAATTAAATGGCACGATATACAATATAGGATCATCACATAATAATATTACCCATCTGCTGGACCGCGGCTTTAAAACTATAAACATCATCTCGCGTGCATGATAAATAACACGTTATCACTAGCTCGTCAGTCATTAGGTTTAAATGTATACAATTATATATATATGTATTAGATAAAACCCAATTCTAACTGTAGATTATATATATAAATATAAATATTACACGGTATAAAGTTATACGATGTGTACTTGTATGTATAAAAATAACAAACTGCACATTTCCGTCGTCTGTCGGTGTGAACATATAAAAATCATCATCAGATACTAACCATCTCTCTTCCACAATTTTTTTTCCTATTGGCGGTATAGCGACTATATAGCGTCAGATACTTTTTCTTTCACGATTCCGATGTGCCCGGCGGTGGTCTTCAGAAGCTTGAATTCATCAAAAAATTCACAGGACACGTAACATTAGCAGACTGCAACAGTGACTATATCGTATTATGTATAAATATAATATGTAGGTAGAATAACATGATACGATGTCTTGCCCCTCTCTCTCACTGTTTCTTTCTTATACGGCCTAACGGTTATCGGAACTATCTCGTCGTCTTCTTTTTGTACATAATAATATAGGTGTAGAACTATACGTTTATTCTAACGTATAAATATATAAATATAGGTACTAATAGATACGCATTATGTATATATATCGTAGTGATTATCCAACGCGACATCGCCACGCAATTTTATTATTTATCATTGCTCGGTTTTTTCTTCCGTACAATGTATTTTCTCTCCTTGCTTTTGCGGTTCAAACGGAAAGAGCAAAAAACCATGTTTACTTTAATTTCTTTTCGTTTTAAACGCGCGCTTTGTCGGCCGCCCAACGGGACGCATGCAGCAGTGTGCATGCAGCGCCCGCCTTCGACCGGAACGGCCGAACAAAATCGCGACGCAGCGGTCAAGGGAAAAAGAGATAGAGGAGAACGGAAAATGAAAAAAAAAATAACTCGATGGTTAGTCGTGGCTAAACGACGGCGGCGGAGGCGGCGCTGAAACTACACACTGTCTTTCCGGTCTAGTTGGCAATGTTCGAGATGTGGGTTACTTGGGCGCGCAGAAAGCGAGCGCCGCCACCGCCGTCGCACAATATAATAACGCATTATCATAATGTACGCTCACGTGCTCACATTCAAACGCCTAGGAAAATTATTTTTTGAACAAAAAAACGTTTCCACTCGATATTCAATATCTCATATACATATACAGTAAACGTGCGGAATCCGTCAAAAGAAATCGAACATTTGGTCAAACCGTATTTACGTATATAATACCAACGTAGTTGACGTGTGTATGTGTGTATCACGTGACGTGTGTCGCACTTGTTGTCTGCAAATGTTACGTGATGACATCGATATGCGCACAACTATCATTGTATAATGTATTGATAAAAAAAAAACTACTGGACATTTCGACGACGGTATAATGTGTATATTATATAGACAGAGAGAATAATAGCTACAGGGGGCATTGGATTGACTTCTATAAAATCTAGTCCTCTAAGACATCGAGTTTTAAAAAAAATTCTAAATATACGATATAATATTATCGTATACAGTGTGCAATAAAAACGATAGTTACGCCTAACCTATTATTATAAACTTTAAATGGACGAGTTTTATTCATTACCTACTATTATACATTATTATGAAAAACGAAAACAAACTCTGTTCCCTAACCTGAAAAACTGTGTGCGTATTCTTAAAATTATACATTTTCATTTTTTTTTTTTTTTTTATTACTACATTTCTTCAGTATTATTTTAAAATGGACATTAATTCTATGGAATCACCGCATTAATGCATTATTGTAAACGTGATGTACTTGTCATAACTGAATATATACGATCATTATATAATAAACAAACGAAAGTCAGACGAAAATCACTTTAATCACTATTATTACTTTAATTATATGATTTGGAAACGGTTAGAAAAAATTTCAAATTAATTATTGTTTAGATTATTTGAAAGAATTTTAAAGAGCAATATGGCGTCTAATTTATGATGTTAATAATATATTTTATGTACCTAACTAATAAAAATGATGTATGCATATAAATAATTGAATATATTTTTTTTATTTAATAATCAATTTTATGTTTTTAGTTTAGTTATAATTTAAATATTATACATTTTTTTTACAATTTAATTAAATAAATGTTTTTTTTTTTTTTATAAAACTCGATAACAAATATAATAATTGAAAAAAAAGTGTAGTAAATCGAGTGGTGGTGAATTTGTTTTAAACAATATTTTTACTTATAGATATATTATTATCTAATTAGCTTACGCGATCTTCTGGCTTTTTAAAATTTCATCATACTATATTACTACACTTTATTACTTATGCTGTCTTCAATTACTGAATAAAATAATAATTAATTGTATAAATATTCAACTGCGGCTTGAGTTCGTTTTGTGACTTTCATCAATATTGCTCATATTTCGCATTCCATTCGCCTTTATCAGCGGCGGATATTGTGCACGTGCTTGCATTTCCAACATACTCGCGAAGATTTACCATGCGGGCGTGTGCACAATATAATATATTATAATTCAATATGGAACAAAATAAGATGTAAAATAAATCTACTCGTCGTCGTGTAGTAATATATTATGGAGAATCAAAAATCTACATTATGGGGTGGTATCGAGAGCAGTGATGTGTATAATGATAACTTTTTTACGGCTAATATGATGTATAATTCTTATATTTGCATGGTAACGGTAACGTTTGTGTAATACCGTTTTATCGTCTTGTCGGTGATGGTTTGTATTTACAATAAACAACAGCAACAACAATGCACATGATAATGTATATATAACTACTACACATGGCAATAAAACACAACATAATAAATAATAATTTTAAAAGGTTCTTCAGAAATCAATATATTATATATTATACACAATAAATACTATTATAGACATCGGCTACATTTGCCGGATTTTCTCTTTGTTTAGGGGTCAACAATTTTTTTACAAACGCTGCAGGTAGGTTGGACAGGTACCTATAATACGCGCACACCTGTGACGAGGGTCATGACAGGAGTTTTTCGTTTGACTTTTTTTTCTTATAATAATACATATTTTTCATAAAGATTAATTGGATTTTTTCTCCTTTAATTATTTTTTGCTTCTATGGAATTATATTTGCGAGGTTCTATCGTATAAGTTGCACGACATGTTGTATGGTTGCGTTAGGATTAGGTATTGGTAGTTCATGCAATCATCATAATGATATATAACAATAATTGTATTCATCGTGTCGTAATGTCGTTGGGTTGTGATTCACTCGCACGCAATAGCCCAGACGAGGTGATAAATAGTGTGATGTATTCAATGTTGTATATTATAATTTTCATAATGTATGTTCGTATAGACTATAGATCTACACTAATTGACATCAGACCTCGATGTGCTCAGAGAGATGACCGCACTCTCGATAAACCAGTTTCGTGTAATTTACCGACTTTTGAGATTTCTTTCGTAAGACTACACTATATAATATACATAGCCACATAAGTACAAACGAATTGACGAGAGCTGCTGCAGCAATACCACGAAATGGAAGGGCCACATTCCTAAGTTGTTAGACGGCGAAAAACTATAAACACGAAAATACCCCACATATACGATATTTATATATATATAATATATTTTGTACAGCGTTTGTATGCGTATTGATCGCCGTCTTGTTTACATAAATTATATACCTATATACCGGTCGATTCGGAATGTTAATCTCGGAAAAAATAGCTGAGAACATGTCTATGACTTTAAAACTATGGCGATATGTAAAAAAAAAACGAAATTTAAAAAAAACAGACTGCTACTGTTCTCTATTATATGTATATATAAATGTGTTACACCACCGTAACGGTAAAAAGAGATGTGCAGGCCACTAAAACGAATAGCTATATAAATGAGTACGATATCGTCATACTTAGGGATATCCGACATTGGACGGCGATGTTTGAAAAACACAAAAATTCTATCGTTTGGAGTGTTCGGACAAAACGGCCACTATATTATGTACACGCAATACTGTACAATAATATTGTTAACATTCTAGCACGACTACGTTATATTTGTTTTATCCTAGTATACATATTATGTGTATAATGTCTTCTGTTTATTTTAAGTTGCCGTTACGCGAGGAGGCTGTGTCGCAAGTCACGACGCCGTATACGCAAATATTTATACTGTACTTACCTAAGTATACGTATTAATGTATTATAACTATTAACTGATATGTCAACAACCGTCCGCGTCCATTATGGACACCACTGCGATCGTCTATTTCTGTTTGGTTGCGAGTACAACTCATGCGTTCAAATTCAGAAATCGAATACGCACAGCTAGCGACCACGTGATGTTTTAATAACATTCTCTGCCGTGTAATGCGGTGCAGGAGGTACATAACATTATATTTATCTGGTATATTTCTCGGCGTGTTTACTTTTTATTCGAAGACTGATCGACGCCGGAAACGCACGAGACGAGAAGTCGAGAACGATCGACGATGATACAATAAGAATCTTGATTTTCTTCTCTCCATTTCTTTTTTTCACTCTCGGCCAGCTGCAACGGTTTCGAACACGTGTGAAGCATTACGACGAAGAGCGTTTTATTTTTTTTTAAGTGCACATCCCTGACATTCTCATTAATATATATGTGTCACAAAGACATCATCAACATATTATATGCATATATAATCTCATATACGTATTATACATAATATATTATTTTATATATAGCCAGAGATGAGTTGCATCGTCGCGTTAGGAGATTTAATGTTTATCAGCTGCTTCGATTTATAGCTAGCATACAATTATGTATATAAAGTATATAAATACTGTGACGACTGTTATTCACGCAACGGTTGTGATGTCACACTCACAATATGCAATTGTAAGTTTTAGATTTTTGTTTATTTAAACTGCCAATTGAAAATTCGATGATACTTCGTTTATTTGAGTATTTAACTCGTAAACAATGTATATATGTTTGAATAGCTGCAGTATATATTATTATAATAATATATACAATGACCGCCGCATATAGATGTCCCACGAACACACGCCCTCAACAGGATCATCAATGAAAACAATTGAATAACTGACAATTAAAAGTGTGTGTAGGAAGTATGGTATAGGTATACAGAATATTAACCAAGTGTCCCACATCGAGTCCGATTTGTTATACCCGAGTCGGAAACATGCACTTGAAATGTGTATATCGAATTCATAGGTTAAAAGTCCAAAACCATTGTCGCTTATGTTAGTGATGTATATACAAACCTATATAGTATATATAATAGACAATATATTCATGTATGTGTTAGAGAACCCATCCTATTATTATGCGTATCTGTGTATTAACTGGTCGTTTTTTAGGAGTGTCGTTTTTTCACAGTATGTGACACGGATAAGTACAAATTCGAAAAATGCTTTGAAATAGCCTACTAAAAAGAACTCAGTGACCTGTTTTTTTAAATCCATGACAATAACGCTTGTACATATAATACACGCACCTAATCAAATATTTACTATTATAGTTAAAAGAAGAGGGAAACATTTTTTTTTTTTTTGAAAATTGTATGCATACACACATTATTGGGTACATATATATATATATATATATTATAAACGTAGCGCTATTATATTTTACAATATTAAAACCATCAGTAAACCGAGAGTTAATGCTATTTTATATTCAGATTTTGGATTTTATATAGACATACATTTTACAGCGACGCGAGCAATGTCAGATTTTAAAAGGTAAATTTTTCTAAAAAATGTGCATATTACATCAAATATATAATAAGTATACATATAGTTAATATTACAAAATTTAAAAAAAAAAACAGATTCTTGGTCGTCTTCAGTAAATTATTTTTTCTTGGAAATTTGTGCCGCCCCCCTAACTCACGGAGTTGTGTACGCTCGTTAATAAATCTGCAGCCATTATAGGAACACATTTATAATGTATTATAATCTAGGTAGAACCCACGCGTAACCAGACCGAATGGAAAGTGTATTAAGCGCGAATATGTGAAAATAAATTGGCGTTGGCACCCGTGTAAATAATTTTGTATTAAATTGCGAGCAGATGACCCGGAAGGACCTCGCGAAATCGGGTTACGATAGCGACGGACGGGCGGCGCGATGGGGACATGGCGCGGAGGGCGTGAACGATTGACGCGGGCGCGCTAGCAGCTATATAGCGGTCGGGTCGGCGAACAGGGGCCGCTATAGCCGGGCGCCTACGCGATTTTGACGCAAGCCGGACCGGACTACCGGTGACCTTGAACCTTACACCAGACCACATTACCGTAGCAATAATAATAGTATTATTATTATCATCCCTTCCTCCCCTAACTTGGAATTTTGTGTACCTACATATCTAATATAATTTCCATATTATTTGGTACTATATTAACTATTTCAATATAATATCATAATTTATTAAGGTATGGATTTAAAAATAAATTAAATATTTTTCTGAATTTCATGCACAAAATGTGTTTCAGTCATTAAAAAACCTAAGAATAAAACTTTTATTTTGAATTTGTATTTTTTATTTTTATAACATTGTTTAAGCCGAGTGTATTTTTTTCATAATATTTACATATTTTAAGAATTGATAAACATGGTCATTATTTATTTTGCAAGTCTTCTATTGTTTTTTATTACCCATGTATGTTTTAAGTGTTTATGTATGTACCGGAAAACAGGCACGTATACAGCAGAGGGAATATTGATTATTGTAAATTTGTTTGTGAATCGTCCGAATTTCATTTTAGTGTATATGCTTGCTATGAGATAAATTCGTAGATGATTATGCAACGTTCTAACAAACAAAATATATTTTTTTACATAATATCGTTAGTTATAAATACTTTTATACAGTATTTAAACATATTAAAACAAGAATGTTCGTTTTTTTTTTTATGGCATTTTAGCGTTTAAGAGTTTGCCTCGATACAGCATACAGTCAGCAGTGTACTACACGCGTTCGCTATAATATATATTTTTATTATTATCATAATACATAATAATATTATAATCTCGATGGCCGTCGTCGTTTAGTGTGGTATATATTATGATAATCTAATGTTGTCTCGTGTAGACGTGTAGTAGTATATAATACGTGTGACATGTCTTCTTTTCTATACGGTTCTGTATATTGTATATAATATACAAATATAAGTATAGCTGAGAAAAAAAAACAAGTTTGGAATGTCCAGATAAAGACGATGGTTATCGTACGTTTGACACGGAATTATTATTATTTTGGAATTGTCTATGTGGAATTATGGTAAAAGTAGGTACTTGAATTTCGGTATAAAGTATGTGTGCGTGTGTGTGTGTATTGTACTATTCCATAAGTATATGTAATATATATATTTATATAGTGACCCTATTCAAATTCATTTTTACGGGAGGGGGGGGAGTAAAGAATAAATATAATAGTATATAAAATTATATTTATACATTATTGGCAAAAAAAAAATGATTTAAAGGTATTTTTATTAAATTGAATAGTGCTTCTCATGCAATATGCCAATTGCCAATATATTATAATATAAATTTATATATACTTGCAGGCACATATATAGAAAAACAGGCATGCAAATTGCTCGTGAACTCGTGCATCATATTCTACATAATATAAGTATAATAATAACATATATGTGTATAGTGTATAAAAATTGAGGTTAACCTGCATAATGATGATAATAATATCATCATGATTCATTCGAATTTACGGTAAAACGTTACACATGATCAAAATGTGATTCTAGTCTGTGTTAATACAACCTGACGCAATTTAATAGGCGATGTATTTTTTCTATCGATATTCATTATTTGTATTCGTCAATCGTCAAGCATTACTCGATAAAATATAACATCATAGACCTATCGCGATATGTGCATTGTGCATTGTGCATATCATATGCATCTATATTGTATGAACTGAAACAGAGTTCTATAACATTGAGTTCTATACTAAATATTATATAATGATCTACAATAAAAATCTATAAATTAAAATTAAAAATAAATATAGTTACATATTATTTTTATTATTATACTTGTATATACAAATCAAAGGGTGATTGACCAAACATGCGTAACTGTCTCAACCCTATTTTATAATGTAATAAAGAATTTATTCAAATTCTGATTTTTGAGATCCTCCCTTTTTTATTGTAAAATATGGAACGGATAATTTTTTTTCAAATTTCGATGAAATACATAATAATAAATTTAAACAAATAGTTTATTAGCCACTAAAATGTTTATACTAAGGATCATATAATTCTTAAAAATGTTTTTACAAAAATATACAATAGATGTAATAAATTATCTATTATATTTTGATAATTTTTGGAAGTATACATTTTGATACATAATTATCAATTACTGAAAATTTCAATACACAAAAACCCACTATAACGGGGCTATTGTCTTTAGTATACAAAGTTAAATAACTTAAAATCCTTACTCTTTCAAATTTTAATGTTGATATGTCATCGTTGTCCACTAATTAATTTTGAGAAAAAAACCGGGTTTATATTAGGTATAAATATATTATATTAAAATATTGACACACGCGATATAGTGTACGAAAAAAATCAATCATGAATAGTGTATTTTCATATCACGTGGGTATACATACAACAAAATTTAAATATACATATATCATACTAATATGATAATATATAAATGTAAGTAATATACGCATCGTTAAAAAATATTTTTCCAGCTTTTATTTCGATCCGTCGGTTATTTGTTCCTGCATAATATTTTTATTTTTAACTCGTCTTATATTCATAGTATTAAAGATCAATAATATATATTTTCTGTGTTATTATAAATATACACAGTGTATGGTCATAAATTAAATGAAATACTTTAGTGAGAAGATTTGCGAATTATGATGAACGCGTGATCGAATACGTGGGAAAATCTCGAGCACGCATTGCTCTGGAAAATTCAGGCCAACGAAGCGCGTTCTGAACGACTTTACACGGACACTCGTATATGTAGTCGTATGTGTGTGGGTTTCGTCAAAGTCCGGTGATCCGAATCATTACACACAATATAATGTTATATTGTATGTTCTACGATGGTCTGCGGTGCGTATATTATTATTATATCGCATATGTCTTATAGAGTTTTATTATAGACGCGCACGCGTAGTTTACATTCGAGCGCTTTTATATCTATAAACATTATATACCTACGATCGTGTGAATAAAAACGAAATATCCGTGACGAATGGCTGCAGTATGCGTGCATGCGTGTGTCCATTCCGCCGAAGTGACAATATATACGCTCGTCGTATATACACGAAATTTGCGAGGATTTCAGGCAACGACCTATAGCAATCTCGCGACCATACCGTGATCGACATAACATAACACTATAATATATGATGAATGATGATACATAATAGTATCATCGTCGTCGTATATGTTCCGTGGCGACACGTGCCCAAAATGTATTATAATAGTAAATTGCAATTTGCAGCCGTTATTACTGATTGATATATTATTGACTATATTATCAAAAATACATGACACGGTCATTATCAGGGCTCAGGACTTATAGCACTTGAAATCATAAAAATAAGCGCTTAAAAATATCATTATAAGCACTCCAATAAGCATTTAAAAAACTTAAATTTGAGAAAAATATTTAATAAAAAAATTTTGCCTTATTGTTTATAGATTTTCCTAAGGATTTTCTGAAAAAACCATAAAAAGTATAAAAACTGGTCAAAAAAGCAAAAATAATCAGAAAAACTGGGAATTAAGCATCTTTTTAAAAAATCGATGAAAAAAGCAAAAAAAAGCACTTTCAAATTTTATAATTGAACGTATTGTAGCATGACACACACTTTCATAGCATTCTGCTACATTTTAAGTCAATCCATTAAAATAAGTAAATGCTTTAAGTCCCGAGCCCTGCAGGTCATTACATTCGTCGGTTCGTGGTCCTCTGTGACTGTAAATGTGACTTTTTATTTCATTTTAACTTTTAAGTATTATAATATATACTTTATATATAATATTGTACTTCTACGGGTATATACTGTATATTGCAGGTTAAACATACTGTATATTGTAAAAACATAACACAATTCAATTTTCTCATCGCAGATCGGTAACCTAAATTGATTTTAAAAACACTTATGTTATGTTTTTATTTTGTTGTCTATGCATGCAGCCGGATTATAATGTTACACGGTTTTACATTTTTACCATAGTAATTTTAAGTATTTTTCACGACGTGCAGGATTCTTATTTCGGTGCAGGATTCTTCGTGTATGATATGTTGATTATAGACGCTGATTTAATTTTTTCTTACGCGTCGGAAATTCTACCAGCCATGTGTAAAAAGTAGAACCGAATCACGCTGTCCGCGGGAAAAAAAAGACGCTTATTTTTGCCGGGTCTTATAATAACATTCGGTTTCGCTCCGAAAAACTGGGTCGTTGCATAGGTACATGCGTCTTTAACGCGCGAGCACCAGGCCAATTATCACTTAATACATATTATTATCATTTACGCTAGTTACGATTAATAAGAACAGTCGGACTCTAATGTATTATCATTATAATAGCTGAAACTCGCTGTAGCGGATTCTCGACTGTAGATCCTTGACCGCGAAATCCCATCATCCCCTGACAGCTGATACGTGGTTGACCCCGGGGATGATGAACAGTGTATATCGCGCGCGTGTTCAAGGTCGTGGAATTTTTAAAATGTGGTATACAGCAGTTATTGGTATTATACGTGAACATAATGCGAGTATGACAGTATATAGATTGTAGAGTATTAAAAATATTGAATTTTCGTGGTAAAAACGCAGGACAGCGGCCGTACAACGCAAAACGCGTATATTATAATATGCACTTCTGGTCGGCGCCACCGCGAGCTTGGAATTCGAGTATAACAATATTGCGACTGGCCTATCGGGTTTCGTGGACACTGACACTGTTTACTGTTATTATTATAATAATATTAAATACTTGAGCGCGTCGACACTCGACAGCTGCTGTGCGAGGAACAGGACGACGACGCACGCCGTTTCCGCGTTTGCGTTTTCGAAGTATTTTCATACATTTTACCATCACATATTATATAGATGTACCCCGGTTTGGCGTTATATCATAATATATATATGTATACACGACATATATAATTATAATATTGATCGTGTGAATGTAATATTATTCCGCGCGCGTGCGTGCGCTAAATGTGTCGACGTAAACGTGTTTGGATTTTTTTCACACGAGTAAAAAAACCAGACATACGGATTTTTAAAGGCGATCGACTCCTCCCCGCGCGCGCCGCTCGTTCGATCCCGTGCGATGACGTGTACAGGGTGGTTCGCCGCGATTTACCGTTGTGTCGAGTCGGTTTAATGAGAAGACTATACGCGACGGGCCTCCACTCGTATTATGATGTACGCACGCTGCATCACGCGCGGCCATGTGCCGATGTAATATTATTTGATCGTCTCGCGACTTATCCGATGTCGTTGCAGCAACAGCAGTCGGTGTGCGGCATTAAACCAAAATCGCTTAGCTTACGTCAGAATAATATATAATTACACAATCCGCGGTATTAAGGCGCTGTCATTATAAATTGTTCGTTATAGTTGCTTATGTATATTCTTATGTAGGTATAATATGCTGCAGCGCATATCTATACATACATATATATATATTATCGTTTGTGCACATAAAATAAATTCAAGTTTTAACGTTTAAATGACTGCCATGCGCGATCGTTACGTTGTACACACACATTATTACTGTAATATAATTATTACTATAACGGATCGCTGAATCGCCGGATGATAAAAAAGAAAAAAATCCTAATGTAAATTGTGTTATCACGTCAAAAACCCGTGTAACTATCAGATTATCAATGTGGTTTTAGAGCTACATAAAATATTACTCACTGTTAAGAAGTCCGCGTGTTTCACTACTCGCGGTATATGATAATGTACGGCGTATAATTCGCCGTCGTTGCTCGTGTATTGTATACGCGTACCTATATGGCTATATATACATATATACATATTACAGTGGAGACGTATAAGACAGTATAAGACGCGTGGTCTTTAACGCGTCATAAAATATTATGTATATATTATGTGTGTTTGATAATAATTATTATTCTCGCATCACACATTTAACCGTCGTTTTTCTTGTTTGTTTCAGGTGAGTTATTTGAAAGTTACTACATGCCCAGTACATGACCTAGTGTGGTAATAATATTATTATATGTATAGCTGTAAGAAAAACAAAGAGTCGAACCCGGTACAGTATATTATGATACCGTGTGATATATTTTATTTAAGCAGGATGCGCACCTATATTGACTGATGTTTATTATATGTATAGATAATATTATAACATATTATATAGTGCAACCGTTACAATAGTTATGGGTGTACAGTAGTTGCGTGAAGTATGCACCGAGGTGTTTACACATCACACTGACACACTCGCTTATTGTACTTAACATCGTGCCTATATATACTTAGGGATTGATGACGACTGACGATTATGTGAACGTGTAATATTTTCATATATTCCTGCGTATGCACAAAGTATATGGTATATATTATATTATCATTATTATTATTGGCTCACTCCACTGTAAGTACGTATAATAGCAACTTTGTACACGTACCGTTCAGTGGGAGCGAATAACGATATACGTGCGGGTTAAACGCTAAACAGGCTCAGGCCGACGAATAGCCAATCGCAACGCCAATAATTATAATATTATTAAACAATCGGATTCTACAATGTTTACAGTAATAGTATACACTGCAGCGGTTGGTGTGAATATTTTAATAATAATAATATATAATCCCAATAATCCCATTAATAACGACCGTCCGTCGGTCATCGTTATAAGCCAAGGTCGTTGACCGACGACAGTGTTACGCAACGGACCCCGCGGTGGCTATTTTCGAAAATGAGAATGAAATAACAAAAAAAAAATTATCCAGAGCCCACATTATTGTACATAGAATTATATAGGTATTACATTACTATTATTGTGACAGGAATTTGACACGCACGCGTAAATTAAAACGCATTTACAGTGAAATTTTCGACACGGCAGATGATGCGGGGGTTTCGTTGTGACAATCGGATTTCCGTATGAATTAGCCAGGCCGAGAGAAAGCGCATAGTTACAACGTATATTGTACTACCTATATATCTATATTGTATAATACAGGTACGCAGGACTTAACGGTCGAAGGTCGCGTGGTATCGGTTATATTATATTATTATTTATTATATAGGTACTCAGTATAACAAATAAATCGGCAATAAGAATAAAGATAATACCTGCTATTAGGTACCTATATTATTTAAATAATATAATTTACTGAACCGCACATGAACCGATATTGTAGACAATGTAAACTATAGGTACAACATAATACATATATGTATTATATATATATATATAACTAATTGCAGTTAATTAAAGCATCTCCACTGTTTTACTTAAACATCTACCTAGAAAATATATTCAATACAGTGGTGAAATTGATTTAAATGATACCACATTTCCAAAATAACGTAAAAACTATCCCCTTTTATGATCCCTTAAAAAAATATATACGATGATATATTTTTAACATTTTGAAAATGTTTGTTCAAGTCGACTATTATAGTCAGATTGTGGAGCGTAATAAACTCAACTTCAAAAACCAACACAAATGTCACGGACATAGTATTCTGTGCATGTATATTAATAATTAAGGATTTCGTGAGGTAGGTTTATGTAGTATTTGTCTTCTCTATCATAAAATAGTGAACATTTTCTAAGTAAATGCCACTACTCAAGCCACAACACTTGAAATAACCACAGATCGCTATTATAATGTTGTTAAACTTATTATTACATACGCACAATCTCGCTTACAAGTTACAACCATTTTTCATCACTTAAAGCACAGATCGCGCGATTAGTGTCACGATGAGTTACCGGTTTGACGCGACCACAATTTTAACCGTGTATATATATATTTTTACACGTTTTTAATATTATATCCTCATCGTGCGCATTTATGATAATAATAAAAATAATGTATATATACGTGCACTGTGCGGTCATGTAAAATATTGCAGATAGTGTTGCGCGTGCAATACGTAAAGAGCCGGTACTCGAGTCTGTATAATGTTATTCATAAGCGGTCTCGGTCATTTGATTACTGTCAGGATTTGATACGGCTTTTATGAACGAGCCGAAGCTAATAATTATTATATATGCACTGCTAAAGGTCGAAACCGCACGGTTGTCAGCAGCAGCAGCAGCAGCTATGTGGGTGTGTGCGTGTACGTGTGCATGAATGTTTGTATCCTTCACTCGCTCGCGATGACCGACTAATATATACGTAAGTATACGTATATAATGTTTTATGTAAACGATTCGCGAATTAGTTTTCACCGCTATAAGGCCGTGATCTCGTGAAACGTTACGGAAAATAGTTTTCACGAATGTCGCCAGATTAGCCGTGAACGATCTATCCAGTGTATTCCGTAAAAAAGTGAAATCCTCAATAGGCAGAGGATCGATTTTACATTAATATACAGTTACATAGAAGATATAGAACGTTTTCTATACAAAAATTCCGTTTAACCAGTTATGATTTCGTTACATTCTGAATTTAAAAAAAAATATCACGCAAGAGTTCTTATTTAAAATTGTTCAACAATAAAGTGTTTAAGTTGTATAGTAAAGTACATTAGAAAATAGATTGATTTTTTTTCTACTATACATTTGTTAAAAGTTTTGATTTGAATGAATGTATAGAAATAATACCGCATCACTCAAACCGATATATTTGATTCGAATATCCTGCCATAATAAATATCAAATACATAATGATTCAATGGAAACTTAATTATGACCTCGATAACAAAACGATCATAATATTTCTAAAATCAATTTTCAAAAAAAAACTGAAAACATTTACATATTTATCGTGACAAATATACTTGAAATAAAATGTTGGTTCTTATATAATTAATAAATTTGTGGTATGGTGTCATATTGATTTTATACAAACACGATAATCTTGCAATTCATTATTTTTTTATAAAAGTTCTTACACGCAGTGATCCCTACATGTGATTTTTTTAAGAACTTTTATTCAGAACAAATTGTAAAGTGGAATAGACAAGAAACAGAAAAAATGTTTACCTGAAAATTAAAAAAAAAAAATGCGTCAATTGCTGAATTCCATCACTGCAGGACTAGAATTTTTCAGCTCGGTCAGAGGCCCACCTATTATAATATATATTATGTACGGTTGCAGTGTTAATCGCCGAAAGTCAAATTATATTGTTACAGGCAGTTTACTTTTCGCGTGACTTCTATAACAATAATTATACACTGGTGATTTTACACGACCGTTGTTACTATATATACAACTGTTTCGATGCAATACTTAACGGATTGCTAGTTGTATATATAGTGCTAACCCCACAGATACTGCCATATACAATGTGCGCGGTTTTTTTTTTTTTTTGTAAAGGTATAATCGTGATCTGTTTTGACTGGGCTGCGGTTTCGGTAAAATCATCGTATAATATACCTACTACTGCAGGTGTCCCTAACAATTATATATTATTATATTATTATTTACAACGATTGTGGTGGCAAGCTGGTAACTGGGCGCGTGTATAAATTATAGTCTATGATATAATATTGTGTATTATTATGTCGTAAAACGTGTTTTCACAGTAATTTCTGCTACAATATCGTCTTTTATTGAAATTAAACCTCCATTAGAAAATTATAATTCGCGCGAAAATTGCACATACAATAATACTGTTATGTTATTTCATTTTAAAGTATACCGAAATAAAATACGAAAGGTACTGTAGATTAGAGGATAGGGAGGCAGAAATGCATACAGAATCCAGAATCGTAGAAGTCCTATTTATATATATATATACTATATTATATGCACGTAATAAACGAAACTCGGTGCCCGTATGTTTCCCGAGTTCCCGATGAAACGCGACGGCGTCGAGTCACCCGCGTCGAGGATCAGAGTAAGACGTGTATAATAGAAATAGAAACGTACTCGAATTTTCGAAACGACGAACACTCTAAGGCGAGGAGACGATTGCACTTTTGTGCGATTCTTAAGTGGTGGAAAATAATTGTTTACCTTTTGGCCGTCACAAATATCATCGTCTTATAAAATAAATTATATCAGTATTTAGTATAGGTATATGTATAACATCAAACATGATTTTATGAATATATAATAAAATCACAACGCGGAAGAGTGACAGGATCCACCGGCTGGACGAGCACCTGCAGCGTGCCGGACAGTTCACCCGTGGCGACCACCGACCGTTCGAATTTTTTTCCTTTCCTTTCAATATACATATAAGAACGCAATTTTTTCGCCAGTCATTTACGTGACGTTATGTTATATATGGTTTTCGCATGACATCACCTGCTGCAGAAGCGCCCGCAAAGACGATCCCGCCCGGTCGGGATTATTTTGCCTTCTATACTTAGATGAATATATACGTATCGACCGACCCCGACAAAAAAAAAAAAAAACCACGCATTTATCGTCAGCAGTACGAAGGCCGATCGTGACGATGCGTTTCTTGATCGATTTCGACCCAATACGAAATCGCAGTTACGCTGGCCAGCGGTAACGCGACATTCCCGCTCAGGATCTCCGAGGTCTCTGTTTGGATTTTAGGTGGGAGGAAGGAATGTGACGGACGAGAGCAGATTTATTATGCCAATACCACGTAACTATATGTGCATTATTGTTATTATTATCACATTTTATTGGGATCGATGTGTCGGTGTGTGTACATAATTATTATATACTTGTTGAAAC
This sequence comes from Rhopalosiphum maidis, assembly GCF_003676215.2. Lineage (NCBI taxonomy): Eukaryota > Metazoa > Arthropoda > Insecta > Hemiptera > Aphididae > Rhopalosiphum > Rhopalosiphum maidis. The sequence goes on from NC_040878.1 coordinate 48,932,101, forward strand.
AATGATGATAATATCGTTTGTTAGTCGTAGTCGTCGTCGTGTTGTATTTCAGAGCGCCTTGACCGGCTGCACGGAGCAGGCGGCGGCTGCGAACATCGTGGCCGTGCGAACCGACGGAAAAATTAATAAATTTACATACACTACAGTAATAATATTGTAATATATCATTATGCGTCACACACGATACAATGACGCAACTTTAGAGGGGTGAATTTAAGACGCTCTTCCTCTCTCACTGTGCCGTTCAAGACGTGTTCACGTGCGCCGCGTTGTTCGCGATTCCGTCCGGACATGGTATACCTACTCGTATTATCATTTTTGATGTATTTCGTCGATCGAGTTGATATGCACGAAACTCAACACTAACTTGTGATATCCATAACACGGGTTGACCGTACTCGGGGAGTATCGTTTCACACGACTGCGCGAACACGCGGCAGAAGTATAAAATAGTGCTTTATTCGTTAATCGTTCCAAAACTCGTTTTAAAGTCTCCACGACATTTTTCGTATCGCGAATATCCAATTTTCGCATAATCTCGACCATCTAGCATAATTTTCTTACATGTTCTATTGACGCCGATCGTGTCCGTGATTCAGCACTGTGTGTACGCACAATTTTTTTTATATATAAATATATACTAATATCGTTGCGCGTGGTGTTCGTATCACGTAATGCAAAATATTGTGTCGGATTGAAAGTCCGCCGCGGCCTTAACACATAATATAATATATTATTCGGTCGTGTACCTATATTATCGTTGGGCGGTATGACAGCGGCGGCTGCGCGGCTGCGTTTGTTCACATCTCCTCCGCGCCAAAGGACAACTTCCAGCACGAACGCGCGTATTATAATGTATTCATATTATTATAAATATTATAAATACGGGTGAATTGGCATCAAACAAAATAATATGAAAGATTTGTGTGCGAGTGTGAGTATTGCGCAACTCCGAAGACAATGTATACGAGTATACGACACTGACGTGTGTGTGTGTGTGTGTACGAAAAACACAAGAAACGTGTGTGGTTTCGACGACCGCGGCGGGGCCGCGATCACGAGAAAAATGGATTTCCGTCTGGGAATGGAATACCGCCGGTCGTGCTATCGTAACCGCAACGGCGTGTGCCGAAGCGCGTGTTTGGTTGCGTCCCGCGTCCGTCGGTCAGGGGCATCGTCAAGAACTATATTATCATTGTTATTTTTTGTCGTGGTCGCTATCGTCTCCGGCCCAATTGGTTTTAGGTGCTCGTAATTTGACTTTTTTCATTTCATATGCAAATTTCGGCCTGGACATATTTTACGTTATAAATGTGTAAGATTTTAAATATTTTTTTATTGATACGTAAATTATACGTCTAGTGATGCTTTTGAAAAATCAATATATTTTTTCCGTTTTCAGAATCGCGGGACTGACGATATAATAATATTGTAGTGTTGATATTAATGCGGTTTTTCTGTTTATGATCTAATAAAACGTTTTGCGGAACAGTTAGTTGTAACCGGTGAAAATGTTTACGGACGCGTACGATGATTTTTCCTCGTAAATTCCATGTGGATTTTTTATTTATTGCAATTTGTTCGTTTTTTCTTCTACTGTTGGACATATTTTATACATATTTCTCCGCAATTCCATTGCCCCAGCCTTTTAAAACTAATAATTTATTTACGCGTATGACGTTTCAAAAATGCCCGTGCCGCAATTTACACAGTAATCATACCGTAGTCTTTTTTTGGGATCGCGAACCCACTCCGCTGGTGAAGCTGACATTCGCGCGCGAATTCGAAATTATTCGTGTCCGCCGCAATAACCGACTCGCCCGAGTACCGACAACACAGGAATTTTGGCGCCACGAAATATATCACGTCAAAACACGACAGTGTTTTATTGTTTCCGCGCGGTCGATTGTTTTTTATTTATTTTTTTTTTTTTTTTGCCGATTTAACGCTTTCTAGGCGTTGATAAAGGCGCAGCGGCGGCCGTTGCATCACAACCGCTGTCGTTATTGTTTTTCTTTATTTCTGTCGATTAATTATCATTATAATATTTGTGCGCCTGGAACGGAAACAATAATAATAATAATAAAAACGACCCGTGACAACTACAACGCAACGCCATTGTCGTTTATGCACGGCGTATACTCGACGGGCCGAACTGCTGCCGCTGCGGAAAGAACGCGCGTAACCGATCAACACGCGCCGATTATTATTATTAAAATAATATTGTAACGATTCGTCGGAAATTGTGACGGCCGGACGTATGCCCGACTCCCGCGACACAGCTACAACATCACATCGTCTTGTTGTTATTATTATGATTATTACGGATATAACGATGTTACAGTACTATACTATATTGTAATGTTTACAACACAATGAATGGAATTAATTCATTTGTTCAGAGATGTTTATACATCACGTATGCAGAGAGACGGAGCAAGTGAATGGGGGCTGTGGGGAACGTTTCTTGGCCGCTGCAATCAGTTTTTGAAATTATATAAATAATAAATCTTTTCATGACGCTTGTATGTTTGTCTTTAATACTAATGTATAATCATTTTTATAATATAATATATCATGCTTTTTATGATACCTATTGGCGGGGAGAGAGTGTATGAAAAGACAGTTTGTTTACGGAAATCGTCCAATAACATGGTTTTTACTGCCACATGGGCGTGAAACACGACAATATGACAATAATGTACACCTACATCGACAATTTACGTACAACTCACTGTCTGTTCGTCTCTCGTCTACAAGCGTTTGGATATCGTGTCCTTTACAAATCGCCCAACACCCATTCACTGCAGTGGACAGATCATTTTTTTTTATAAATAAATGATTTTGCCGTCTTAACGTTTAGTCATCCAACGACGTTGTGTTTACATAGTAAAGCGATTTTCTCTAACAATAATTAACTCGATCGGTCGTTAGTCCGTTCAGTCAATATACCTTAATATACTAATATACCCATCAAGTATCACGTATGCTTGTACAATCTCGGTATTTACATTTTAAATACATTTGGTGGACTTAAAACCATGTATAGTTGTTATATTGTATACTCGTATACATTATAATAATAATAATATAATGCGTATGTTAATTTAATTAAGGCGTGCACGTGTGCCATCTGTAGTAAAAGCGTTATTATTATATACTATTTGCGTCGTAGCATTACTTATAGTAACCAATTCAAATCAATTTTTATTTTTTAAACGTACCTATCGTATTGAGAATTTGATTGTTATTCGGTCGTCGGCGTAGTGCCGTAATTTTTTTTTTTACTACACACCCGATGCATTATTTTTCGAATAACATTTTACGTCTAATTGTATACAATTATAAATACATGTAGCATAAACTGTCGAAGCAGTCGTTGTTAAAACGTGTAACGTATACATAATTTATGTCCGTTCGCAGTTAACGTATTAAATTCTTTGATAATTTTATATGTTGGAATCAACGTTGAAAAAGGTTTTCTCGAGGAAAAAAAAAGTAATAATAAGTGTTATTATTATTATTATTTTTTTTTTTTATGCGTTTTGTGACTAGAAATGCGTGCGTACTTAAAAGTTAAAACGCATTGGAGTACTCGAGTTCGGGATTACAATTTACAAGAGGCTCCATGCGTTTAACGACTTAAATCCACTGGCTTATACACACGTGCAGTATAATATTATTCTATGCAGCAATGCTACACACACATACAAACACAAACACACATATAAACGTATATATTGAAACGAAACAATAGCCACGTAACGCGTTATAATATAAATGTGTGTGTGTGTGTTATAATATACTTTATACGCATTACACTGTATAATATGTACGTATACGGACAATACTGCGGGTTGTCTCAGCGTGTGTAATGGAGTAGACAATAATATTCTCTAGAAAACGAATACAAAAAGATCGCGGAACACGGAAACACAACAACAATAATAATAAAAATCGATGGCATTATACAAAATAATAATATGTGTCCGAAAAATCATACCGAGGCCGCACTACCGGGTATGCGGTAGAAAAGACTAACCGTTCATCTCAAAATACGCAAGAGAAAATAATATGCGTCGTGGTCGTCTCCATCCTGCAATTCACGATATATTGTGCGTGTATATAAGTAGGTATATATTGTACATGACTCGGGGCACATCGATGGATATTCGCGTGTACTATTATATTGCTGTAGTTGATGTTGTTGTTCTATAGTCTACGATAGGTTTTTGATTGCATACCTGACCTTGGCATTGATAAATTAACAATACTGCACATGGCATTATTTACCATGTCGGTGCGCGCGTACTAGCAGAGATTCGCCAATCACTATATAGCATACGTAAATACTTGATTGCGAGGAGACTCACGACAGTTGGCTTTGTTGGCTGGATGTCATATATTATAACTGTTAAAAATATCGTATTTGAAACGACTTAATAAAAACACTGTGTTACATTGGCAGGATACTGTATTCATTTCACGGTGTGGTTACTATACGGTGTTCAGATCAAATCTATACATACGCGTGTTGGAGACACGCCCGATATCTTCGATTAAACTCTTCAGCACGAATGTCATATCATTGCCTAAAATAGGAATAGGATTATCCGTGTCCAAAAGCTATCGGTTTGCAAAGCCAAACTATTCGAAGCATAAAAGAAAGCTTGTGTATGCGTCGGCTGATGTATAAGGTTAACGCTGTAGATACGCGTTATCGACTATAATTATTTTGTCGCAATGAAACACAAATGTGACATGGAAGTGACTCGCAAGATCCGTCTACATATTTGTTATAAATCGTAAAAAGTGTTAGGTAATGTCATACAGTGTGTTGGGGGGCGCACTCAAAGTCTTACCAAACTATACGGCGTCACGGTGCACATATACACCTGGTACTGTAGTCCGTGGCTCAGAGACAATTACATATTATTGTTTCTTTGTAATACTATTACACATATTAAAGCGTATTGGTATATATTATATAAATACTATCCACGCTGCTATATGATGCGCGACGGCCATTATAAATTATAATACAATCAAACCACGAAGGAATAAGTGCGCGTGTGTCGACGACAATGACGCAGCGCGCACTGTACGGAGATCATAACATTATATTGTTACAGTACTGAATACAAATATCTACGAATTATTATAATAACAATATACCTAATAATATAATATATAATCTACACCGCGACGATGCCGTACGTGTGCGGCGGGTCCGCCGACGAAACAGAAATAGAACGTGGTCAACGAGGTTGTTTTTTTTTTACCCTTATCTGGACGGCACATGACCGAACACGTTTTCCACTGTATACTAACCCTCGGTGGGACGTCCGGACGATCATTTAATATAGATGACGTTTTCAGAAAGGTCTCTACAGCAATAGTGCAGTTTATATATTATACTGTACGTCTTATTTAGACCATACGGAGGTGGCGGCACCTTAAACGCACTATGCGCGAGGAGTATAATATAATACATATATTGTATATAGACTATATATACGTGTAATAAGCGTATAGGCACTGCGCAGCTGCTATAGGATGTAGGTCGATATAATAATGTCAAGTCGATGAATAGAGAAATCGTTGAAAATCTACTTTACAACACCCTAACCTTTTAGTTTTACACTCGCTTGGTCAACGGGCCTTTGCTCGCAAATAGATATACGAGTATAATACAAAAAAAAACTGATTAAACTGCAGGTAATGCACTATCACGGTATTTCAAGATTGTACGGTTATTTACTTATGTACAACTAAAAACACGCGTTGACAATTTCCAAAATATAATGCACTTTGCATCCGGACCATATAAATTATAATATGTCCTACTATAATATATTATTATATTATACTTGCCGCACTGGCGTGCAGTTCGTACGGATCTGACTAAAAACACCTTATACGGCCTATGCTGCACATTATCTATAATATAATGTAGGTTATGCGCATCACTGCGGTGGTGTTGTTTGTATGACGTTGGTTATAAAAACAAAGAACGCATCCAGAGCATCATAATTCACCGATTACCATCAACCGGTGAGTGACTGAGTGAGCAGGCGGCCGGGCGAGTGCGCATGTACAGGGCGCGTGTTGTCTTGTCGAAAAGATAACAATCGTTATTCAAACCGATTAATTCGATATATCGGAATTTGACCCAGACCTTGACAGGAGTCAACAGCTTCGGACGTGGGTGGTTCGATGGCGAGTTTTATAAATGATCCGGCGGCGGCGGCTGTGGCGTCGGCGGGACGCAGTTGCGGCGTACACAATATTATTATTTGTCTTCCCGCTGCGCAAGCGCACCAAATACCCACTTCGCCCGGATGCTGTAGCTCGCACCTCGGAAGGATATTATTGTCGTGAAAATAATATATATTATTATAATATACTGCAGGATAATGCACACCGCACAGCGTGTATAATATTTATAAAATACATAATATACAACATATATATATATATATAGATATTATGTACCTCCCGGCTCCCGACTGCAGAAGGTAGTAGGTAAAATACAATATACCTATATAGATGAGATATATATATATATATGATTCAACGCTGTCCAATTTAATGTATTGTCGTTTGTCCACGCGGTCAACGTTGTTGGTTTAAGGCGGCCCGAAATTTGTCACACGACCCGAACCGTGAAAAATTCGAAGACAATATTATATACATTATATACCCACTCTGCACTCGCGGTGTGGTGTGCGGTGGTAACCGAACAAATCGCGGCCATAACGAATCGACAAACGAAATTTAACGACGTAATCGATTACTTTTCTGTATAATATAATAATGTTATATTATATTTTGTACGTGTAATAATAATAATATGGCCAACAACAGCTAGTGCTCTAAGGGTCACCCGGCCGGCCGTAGGTATGCACTTCTCTACAACGGAGCATTCCACGCACGCGGTGTGTGAATAAGTGTGATACTATAATATAATGTATACAAACGGACGCGCGCGCAAGACGGTAAAAAAATTTCCGAGACCAACTGCTATAATAATATCAACGAACAGCATAAATTATTCGCTTATCTAACGCGAAGATTTGAAAAATACATTATATGAAAAATGTGTAAAATAAAAAATTATATACCTACATATTATTATGTGTAAAGCTCGTTGTTTGTACGAAAACGCGTGCAGACGATAACGAACAATATATTATATTCTATAATATATATATATATATATATGTATACAGTAACAGTATTGAACATTTTTCAGTACTAATGCGCGATTGCAGTCGCGGTCTTCCGAAATGAATAATATCCGTGCACGAAACGACGATGCTGCGTTTCGACGCGTGCGTAGAGAAAGGCCGAGTCGTGTTCGTTGACGTTGTTTGATTTTTTTTTCTTCTTTATCGATAAATCAACAGAAACTTTATCGTCGTTTAATTATCGCGAAACGGTTGAACCGTATTTTTCTTCTGTGTTCGTCTCCTTTATTCAATCGTTTGATCTCCGCGCGACCGCGTATACAGTGCTGCAGCGTAATAATACACACACCACCGTCCAACAGTCATCACATCTCATTTTCTCGGCCGCCCACTACATCCTATCGACGTTGCACGACGACGTCGGCGAGTTAAACATCATGATAAGTTCGCGGGGGTGGCTCACCAGACGCCTGCAGGCTGCAGTGGACTGCGCGGTTATGAATCCCACTCGCGGACTGAGTGCAACGTGGCATATTTTTTTGTTGCCTTTTTGGTGGTTTTCGGTGCCGGTACATTCATAACGTTGCCGAGATCGTTATATAGGTAAACGAGCAAATATGCACTCTATTCCTAATAATAATATTATTATTTAATATTTTCATTGCTATGCAAAGAACGCTGTATATTATACAATTTATACTGCATCGATGCCGACTAAATTAAAACGAAATCGGATATTTATTTACCTATACCACCGGGTACCAGGCCTATATTATGCGGACGAGAAAAAAACATATAATAATAATAAAATGAAATATGAAGATATTACCAACTTATATGCAGGCAATAAACAACAACGTCGGTAGAAAATATCATGTGAGGTGCGTACGTGCAGCGATATCGCGTCTATTATATAGAAATGAATTCGTCAACATGAATCGCGATAAACGTATCATGGCTAATGGGTATAGGCTTTATGGGTAACATTCGTTTTAACACATGTCCGTCATATTATTAGAGTGCGTTCGCGTTGGAATGGTTTTAATGGCCGGTCGGCAACTCGTTGGCATATGAATTTACGCGTCTATAATAATGCAAGAGCGGCGTTGCATCGTAAAAATCGTCCGTAAATATTTTTCCGGTTGCGTAATAAATAATAATATTATAATATCATCAACATAGATAATGATATTAAACTGTATCGGTGATAATATCGTATTTCTATGCCCTAGAGCAGCACTTTAATAATATCACTAAATACTAATATTAATAGTCGCCAGTCGGCGATACGAAAATAATATTCTGTTTGACAGGATGCCGGAGATTATGCGAGGGACGTGAAAGAATGAAGATAAAAATATACATTTAAATAATAAATAGTGGGCTGGGTGCGCTCTACCTTTAAGTTTGGTGATCCTGTCAATTTGTCGTATTCTCGAGAATTCGGTTTTCCGGGTGATCAAATATCATATAAGATACACGCTATAGTCGTTGCCATGGGAAAATGTTGTTTTATCAAAAACACTATTACGGCGGCATATATAGTTGTGTGTTGGATTATAAAAATATATAATATAATTATTATAAAATATAATAAATAAAATATAATTGCCCTATGAAATATGAAAACAATATATATACTCGTATATTATACATATTTAAATATTTATTTACAAATATCATAATTATTAAATTAAGTTTTAATATAACATTATATATTAAAATAATAAATTAGACACAATTTCTATTGAAAATTCTTTTAAATAATTCAAATTGTTAATTCCAATAATCAAACGATTACAGTAATTTGTACTTATAAAACATGAATCTAATATTTTTAATAAACACCTAACGTTTACCAATTTTGTGACAATTTACATTTGCACATATATTGCAGCTGACTCCTTGCTGCTGGGTATATTTTTATAATATATAATATAGTATATACAATATACATACACATGCATATTGCACAAATGAAACACTGATGCAATTTATTATTCATAATTTATACCGGCATTATTATTACATAGTATAATATTATTATTATTTATATACGCGTGCAACACACACTAACGCGACGCGTGGTCGTGTCTCCTCGGATTTATATATAAACATATAATATAATAATAATAAAAAATAATAATAATATAATAAATCGGCATCTTAGGTATATATTATGTGTATATTATACTCGCGTATATACATCGTAACCGGGTGAAAGACCGCCTTTATGCTTACTTTTTTTCTCTCTTCCGATTTTCCCGTTGCAGCCGATAATTTATTCGTGTTTTACGTGCCGAGGTACAAACACTACAAACTAATATAATATATAACTTAAGCGAGAGGTGGACGGACAGACTGACGCTTTTGTAATAAGACCGGCCGTTCGGCCGTAGGCCCAATCACAGTTATAACCTATACTCTATAGGACAGCGACCGCATACCGACTTTGCGGTACCGCGTGATTTATTGCACGAAAAGCTGCCAAACTGTCTGATACACTAGCTACGATCGTATTATGTGTAGTGATAATTATATCCTACGACACTATTATATGCAGTTATAATATCGACTTGTGCGAGCACTGCGAGCCCATGTCTGAAATCCAAAACTCTGGTTTTTACATGACATATTGTCCGCGGTTACAATAACGGCGTAACTCAGTCTCGTCTGATTGGGTAGATTTTATTTACAGTAAAATGACATCGCTCAATCCGTCGAAAATTCATAATCCCAGACCGATCCTTCGTCGACTGTTTTATAATTTAACAACTCGAAGCGCTTTTAAGCGTATCCGAAATGTGATTTTCGTTTTCTTTTTTATACATACAACTTTTAAGTCTCCCGTAGTTTATATTATACGTTAAGCGGTCGCCGTCGTATATCAATGCTTGTACATCTCGAATCTTGCCATTTTGGCTATCATAATTTTATGAGTATATAACATTATACCTGCATCACCATTGCCCGACAGAAAACATTATATAATATACATAATATATTATTATACGTGTACCTGAGTGACTGAATTTTGAATCTTTTATTTACGAGCACGAACCATTCACAAAACGTTTCGAGTACACCTTTATATATTTATAATATACCTATAATATATATATTACAGTGCAAACGTTTATTTGTGGGAATATATGAAATCGAAAACACTTTCAAATAACTTGACATTTTTACTTTCAATTTCTTTTGAGGATTTAAACCCTAAAACGGATTACGGATAATGGATATATCATATATATTACATGAATGGGTTTTAGTAGGTATACGACGATGGAGAACGGACACACTTATCGGTCATCTTATAGTATATCTGTACCCGCCAATATAAACGTTTTACTATAATGATATTTAGAATGAGGTTTACCCAAAACCGTTGAACTGACTTTCCGTCTACTTATTGGTTAGGTGTATAATTTTTGTGAATTATACATTTAATCACGTGGTACACGCTACAATAATGTATATGTGCATCCGTATATATACAGTATAATTATAGTTTGTTATAATAGCTATAATAGGTATACAGAATTCGTTTTGTTTATGACGTGCTACGGCGATAATCGCGGCGTACTTAACGTAGTTGCGTACCTACCGCCGCGGCTTCTGGTCAGAGTAAATATTGATAATAACGTGTTCACCAGCGGTAGCGAAAGTCGTCACCACGAGCGTGTATAAAATACGTATAATATATATATACAAGCTGATACAGTCGTCAGTCGGTCATTATTACGACCACAGTATAAACCGGCGTTTGCTGTTTGTTTTTTTAATGTATTTTTTAAACGTTTCCCGTTGTCAAAAATTCCGCGCGACCTTCGGATGAAAACCGTGTATCAGAAACTGTGAAAGTCGCCCGCGCCGACGACGATGGCCCGTATGGTTATTTGTAATATATTTTTATTATACGGGATATTACCTATAACACCGTCCAACATAACACCCCAACAACCTATAACACATACGCGCACAGGCACACATCACACTCACATCTACGCTTATTAGTATCATAATGTTATGTCTACGTATTCATGGGCAATTCATAATTATAATCATGATATATGCATACATACATGCATTCGGCGTACGTTTCGAGATTTTTACGTTAAAAGCGAACAAAATCCGTAAAATCAATCATCGTGTCGAGCGACGGCTGTGATGATGTGGCGTTGGTTTGTGCTGTACACAGCACCGGCCGCATCGCAGTGTATAATAATATAATATATCATACCTATACGTTACGGGAAATAATTGGAAATGCCACACGTTATATTAATATGTGCATATACCTCATATTACACAATATAATAAAATATAGCTAGGCTTTGAGACGGAATGTTTTGTTTTATTAACACAAAGTATACAAACAACAAATACACGAGTACACAACGTTTAATTGTATTCAGACAAGTGTAGAAATCGTCATTGGATCGAAATGAATAATCATATTGTGACGTTGGCGTCCAAAAAAGTAGGCACTAGCGCATTATACATTATAATACAACTTTTATCGAAAAAAAAATCGGAAGTTGCTTGTATAGGGTCAAGTTAAGTGTAAATCAAAATACATATATGCCTGCGCCATCACCAATTTGACGTAGCACCTACGCGTCCGACATATTATCCGATCGGTTTCAGAGAGATGTCAAAAATTATGAAAACATCGTATAATTCAATTATTGTGTCCTACAGACTACTGTAGCAAAGCTCGTCCAGTGATGGCGCGCATTTCGCCGAATATTATAGTGTATAATAATATATAATTCATGTTACAGAATACAGAGACACGGTAATATGGGACTCGTATGGAACCAAAACAAAATCTAATAATGATATAAGCCCATCATCCATATTCTATTGTACGTTATTATAAAATTGTATAATACGATATTGTTTATAATCGCTGGCGAAATCGTGTTTTGAGCCGGCGCGTAGTCGAATAACACCGGACAGACGCGTGACGCAACTGACGTATTATTTTATTCCACCCGGAACGCGTCGACGTTTGAATCGTTAGTCAAAACAAATAAATCACACCACTTGTTTATGAGCACACGCGGGTATTAGTTCGGCAAATATTCGAACGGCTTAGGTATTGAATAATTAGTGTTTAATAATTGCCCCGCGCATTCGCGTCAGAGTTCGATTCAAGCGATCGTGCAACGATTCATCGTATAAGTGCGCATAAGACAAAACGCCGTGTTTAATTACGATTTTCGACCTTAACGACCGCCGCATCGTGATAATATTTTGTAAGCACATATTATAATATTATACTGTGTACATAATGTAGTCGGTGGCCATTAAAGAAAAATATGATTAGTTTTAAATGGTAAAAATTAGTGACATTGTGTAATGCTTAATAAAAGTGCCTGCGTTACCACACATTATTATTAACATCGCGCTCGGATTATAACGATTATTATTATTATTATTAGTGATAATACATAATAATATAATATGTGCATATATTATTATTAGTGATAATACATAATAATATAATATGTGCATATATTATTATGTATAGGGCGATACACCAAAAATTTTCGTTCTATTTATTTTCTTTAATAATAAAGCATCTATTCAAATTCTTTCTTTTGAAATTTTCACAGGTACACTGTATAAAAACCACGTTTTCAATAATTTATATTTTATGTATCATTTAAAGAGTGTCTTGCGGTGATATAAACTTCCAATCTTTTTACTGTAAACTATTTATCATATTTTTAAAAAAAATTATTACGTTCCAATAATTAATTTAATCAAAAAATATTGATATTTTAAAAAATTTCTAAAAAATAAACTACTTGACTTAGATAAATCTTTTTACTGCCAAAATTGTTCTTATAATCAGATTCACAAATTGGCTATTTTAAATTTATCCAAAATAATTTTAATTTTTTTATTTTAAGTACTAAAAAATAAACATAAAAAAAATTTTAAATATTAATTAGAACAAAACTCATTCCAAGTCAGTTCTATCTATTACACTTCGTATAAATGTATACCATTATACCTATTAAATATATTATATTTATATAAATCAAAATCTGATGAGTAGTTCCTGAGTTATTAGTACGTAATTATTTAGAATAAAAATTTAAAATATATGTGATTTAAATTTTCAAAAATCAGAATTTGGATAAATTCATTATTAAATAAAAAAAAGTGAATAATATTTTTGGTAAATCACTCTGTATATACTCGTAATATTATAATACATACTAATTAAATACAAAAAACAAAATGTACTATTATATTATTATTATTATCTTAACGGCAAACGCTCTAGGACGAATAAAAAATTTATGAAATTGTATGGACAATGATAATAATTGCCAATTGGTATTAGACATTTTAATAGCACACTATATAGAATATAGATATGTCATCATCATATTTTGATATATAGTCTTATTAAATATTTAAATAAAAGGATTGTTCATATACTTTTCAATAATTAAAAACTTAAAAAAAAATGTATTTCATATTATACCTATTTGTATTTTATGTGTCTTATTTTAATTATTTTTAATACCTACGTAGTTCTTAAAAACAAACTATTTTTGTCTCTATATAGTTACCTACTAAAGTTAGAAGTAAAATTACTGGTTTCATATATAATTTGTATGTTTAAATTTTAATTAAGCAGATATATTTATATTTTTTTTAAATAAAATTGAAAAATATATAAATAAGAGTCTAAATTATGTACTTTTTTGAAGTACGAATACATAATATATTTATACATATTATAAACTTGAAAAACTCTGCTTATCGAATAATAATTATACAATTATAATTTTAAAATATTAGGGCTAGTGTTAGGTATGTTAGCTATACATACTCGAAGTGCGGTGATATTATTTTATATGTGGTTTTGTTTAACGTTGCGATTTTTAAACATGCCGATGGGTGTGTATAAATCATACGTTTAGCTATTTTACGTCTTATTGTCGCAATGTAATAATACTCATGATATTGTAATATTGTATTCGACTGGCGTTACAATAATAATATATGTTAGATTCTACGCACCACGCGCATCCAGTGTTAATTCAAGAATTATTTATTAATACCTACATCAGTACATTATAGTATATGATAGGTATCATAGACATTACCTATTTCATTTATGTAAATTAATACGATCGCGACAAAAACCACGAATAAAGCGTATAATAATAGTAATAATAATTGATATTAGATACTGCTATTGGTGTAGTAGCTGCGGAAAACACCATGCAATGTAATATGTATAAGAGGTTGATTAATACGTCGATTTTTTTGATCAAAATAATTTTGTATCTACCATTGAAACATAGTAATAATTACCACTCATCTCTCGCCGTTTACTGCAGGCGTTTGAGAATTAAAATTCGTAGATTTACAGGTGGTTAAACGTATATAATATAATTATTATATACAATTCAAACAATAATAACCGTTCATATTGATTTAAACCACGTGCACGAAAAAACCGGTTGCTATGACCATTTTTTAGGGATATAGAAAAACTAAATTTACAAACCCATTCGATGATCGTAAAATCTAGAGTTTCCTGTACGTGTTTCATCGTCATGTTTAATCGATCATAGAAAATGCATGCATGATAAAACTCTAATACCTATATAATATAATATGTACAATACTCCATACAGTTTTTTTTTAATATTCTAAACTATTTTGTTTCGAAGACCGTGAACCAAATGGCGTTATGTGTTTAATATACTTGATGATTTTATTAAGATCGGCGAACAAATTGTTTTATTATTATTATTTTTTTGCACATTTATAACAAAAACTATGTACTACACGCAATATATTGTGTAGGTGTATGTGTCGTCTTACGTGAGCGTATTCTTTAAGGAACAAAAGCCTTTTGATCTTAAATTCCAACCTTTTTTTTGATATATTATTATTTATTATTACGCGGATATCCGTCTGTCTTGTGTTGGTTTACCAATATTCAGGTAAACATTGCGTTGTACGATAATGCATTATTCTAACTTTTCGTTTATATGTTATTGTCAATTCGTATTTGATAAATTGTAGAGATTTCTAAAATCCGTGAAAAAAAAACAAACAAATTTCCAAAATAAAGATTGGGACCACTGAGGATCAACTATAAATCCGTATATCCGTAACCGTCGAACAATGTAATTCAGTCGTACTATATATTATAAATCGTTGTTTTCCATTGGTGTAGATTATTGAATCATATATATTATAAAAGACAAGATTGTGTAATTTTTTTTGTAGTTTATCCTTACGAATTTTTACAAAGGAACATACTTTATACATAAGTATAACTATACATAGATTAAACAAAAAAAAAAAAACATTTTATTCGAGAATCGGTATTTCTTCTTCTTCTTAATAGGATTTGTTGAATCACAATTAAATTCAGCGTTTATTCGTTGAGTGTATGGAGAATCTTAACTGTGTGTGAGGTCTATTCTCTAATATACAATCCACAGCATCTATACACTCTCGAAATGATGAAGAATATATCGACAAAATAAGCCGCCTTTTAAAATTTCACCAATAAATTAACCGTGTTTTTGATGATTTAAAAATATAACGGAACAAGTCCCATTGCCCCAGTGATTCAGACCTATTATTTCATACCCGTTATGTGTAGAGATGTCACATTGTCACATACTGTTTATTCGGGTGAAAGTTAATAGAAATAATAAATAAAATCTGAATACTCACAGGTTTATGGATACAAAAAATATTTCCGAATACTGCACATGATATTATGTCTACAAAAAAATATTAATAATGAAATACGATTATTTTTATTTTTGTCTAGACGATCACGTAAATTAAAATTTGAATGTTTTTTTTTATTTCATTTTTATTTTTTTAGTTTTATCAAATTTTTTTTTATATTTTTACAAGAATGGCAAACATTATGGTTAATCAATATAAGAAATGATAATTATTATAATATTAAAAATTATATGATATACCATTTACACTATAATATATTATTTTAACATTATCTATTGTTTGACGTTTGGCCCCATCTGGAATTTGTTTTTTACAATGTTTGATAATAAAATTGTATTCATTAGAATATATTATTTTAATCTTTGATGAAATTATTTTAATTAATCAATCGTATTATGACACTATGACATCATAATACGGTTAACCAACTTATTAATACAAAAAATATACTTAAGCTATGATATAATTATAACTTATAATAAATGAAGTTGAAGTGTTGGTTATAAATTTAATTTAAAAAAAAAACATGATAATTACTAAACCTCGTAATATAATGTTGGAAGAAAAAAAAACGTTGACAACTTTACTATACATACACAAAAGTATAAAACACGTTTGTACATAGATACAGAAACAGAACGATGATGGTCCTCGTGGTGATGAAATATATCGATTGCGTACGAAGTTCGTTATGAATACCTATTATAATAGACAATCGTTCTCGAAAAACTAAAGACAACAAAATTAAGCCGGACGTCAACATTTTTGACACTTGCCGTTATGATAATAGTTTATTTGTTTAACTAACCACTTGAACATTTCATTAAAGTTATTATAATATTATAGATTAGTGATTATCCATCGTAAGGAGTTCCTACATGATTATCCCGTTTGTACACATATGTCTATATGCGTTGCATTGTGGGCACATATATAAATTTCGTTGCGTCGTATTTATTCATGCAGCCACACAGCTTAATATTATTCAAGACTAGCTATAGTCACGACGTGTAAAAAACGAACGAAGGGGTGGGTATATGATTTATCGAATTTCTTATAGATCCCCGCCCGCCACTTTACCGCGTTACCTTCGTACACTTGCACGTATTTCCTGCGTCATATTATTATTAATCGAGCCATGAGTCCGTATAATATATATTATATTAATCACGTTCATATCGGATTATGTTTACTAAAAAAAAAAAAATACGAGAAAAACTACAGTGGCAACATACTTTATATCTACCTAGCAATATAATAATATATTGTGTTTTACGACGTTGGGGAGGAAAGGAAAACGTTTAGGAGCCATGTATATCTTATACTATTTTTTTTTGTAGATTGCAGCACGACCTCCGTTCGCGATATTATGAATTTAAAAACGAAATACAAAATTAAATTGATTAAAATATTTGAATAATTCACTGCAGTGACGTATATTAGACGAATTAATAAATGTCACCAGCCACGGTCCCATTGTTAAGAGTTTAGTTACTACGTTTTTTGAGCAAGCATATACATCCCACTTATAGTTACTCAAAAAAACTGAAAGTAAAATAATTGATCCGCTTTCGAACAGGCTTTTGAAGAACGCAGGTACATGACATTTTTTATTTTATTATTATCATGTTTTAGTTTATATGCGTATACATAAATCTTATGTTTATGTATTAAATACCTACTACCCATGTATATATAGTAATTTGTTGTATACAACACGTTCAGAGAGAGAGTATGTCTTTTATTATACCGTTCAAGTGAGTCATAAACAGTTTTACAGAGGACTAAGAAAAACAATTAAGCGGTTTCGGGTGACAGACATCGTTCTTGTTCTTTACTCAATAAAAACCTCTCCAGACACAACGACTTATAACGGTCTTTGGACCATTATACTATATAGTATATAGTAGTACATTATGTACTATACGGTCTACGAGATCATAATCGAGATATCAACATTTGTGAGTTTTAATTTCACGAGATATTACCTACCTACTTATAATACCGTGTTCATTAATATTTAAGAACATTTTAAAGATTAAATTAAGTATACCTATTAATTATAATAATTAAAATACATGACGTTATTTCATTCTGAATATCATTATAATAATATGTACATATGTAATATTTAGCTATGTATATTGTTATACACCTTTTCTAAATTTTCAAATCAACTTATTATTTGAAATGTTCGCAGCTTTATATTAGGTGTGTACTAGTACAACAGTGTGCATATAGTACATTCAGTAGAATAACGTTCTACTATTATTATATTTCTCTTAACCCAAGTTGGACTAACTAATTATGACTAACTTATTTTAATAATACATCGCATATATAAGTAATGCGTAAATAACATATATTTTATCGAATTAGAATGTTATGAATCACAATAATATATCATACACCAGCCTGTGGCACGTCTTACATAATATTGTTATTTATCTTTTATTGGTTTAAAAAAATCGTAAAATTGTGGAACGTTTTCTTAGGTGCGCTAAATCATCGTCGTTACGATCGCCCGCCGGACCACAGTAGTTGTAGTTTAAAGCGAAAAAGCAAAAGCGATTTTCTACTCGCTCGCGCACCCATACTAGTTATAAAGGTGTATATATGCGCGCGCGCGCGCTTGTGTGTGTGTGTAGTAATATACACTTATTATATACGTATTATACACGCATATTAACAATATATAACACATACGACATACACAAACAATCACAGACACACACACACATAACACACATGGACACACACGCCGTAACGCTCACGTATTACACGCACGCTGAAATATAACATATACATAACAATAATAATAAAACGCAGGGCATACGCCGGTCTATATAACATAATATATTATAAAATATCGTGTAACAAGCAAAGGATCGAGGAGAGCAGCGCAGGACGGCGGCGACACGGGGTTCGACAAGGAGCGGCCGGTCGATCGTCAATCATCTGCCGCTGCCGCCGTAAAAGCATCTATAACTATATATATATTATACCACCTAACATCGACTCGCGTGCCTCTTATACGCATACCGCGCCCATTAGTTGTGTGTATATATAATTTTTTTTTGCAACTCGTTTTTTTCAGCATATTAAATTTTATTCCTCTCCGTCCGATTTTGTTTCCACATCGTCTTTTCAACGTTTATTATTATTATTAATGCACACGCCAAACAGACGTGCGTAATAAATTCGCTGGCAAATTCGAAATATCTTTTAGACAACGGTCGATCGGTTTGTGATTGCCGCCACCATTCATCGTGGTGCAGCGGTAAACGGTTTGTTTGTTTCACGCGCACAATCGGACGCGTTTGCGTGCGGTGTACGTATATTATAATACTGTAAGTATAGGTGCAGATGCGTACGCTCGAAGCCTCTAGGCCGTCTCTGCCGATCGCAATCGTCGCATTTCCCGCGCCGGTGGCCGCTTATTCGCATTCATGAATAATATGATAATATTAATTAACGGCAGCCGCGTGCCGGTAAAATAAAAATGCAAGAAAAATCGTCGACGGCGTGTGTGTCTGTCGCCGCCTGCAGAACTCGCATTATATGTACATTGCACACACGCACACGCATGCATAATATCATATAGATAGTACTTAATACCTCCAATATGATAATATATAATATATTAAACCCGTCGCCTCTGACGTCGCGGAGGAAAAAGATAATATTTTTCAAAGTTCAATAGTCGTCGTCCTCGTCGTCGTTGTCGTCGCTGCTACCCGCCTATACCATTATTATATTATAACAATTTAAATTATTAAATTAGCTCGGATTCTCACTCCGTCCGCGGAATACGTCATCTTGGTATAAATTATTAACATTCAAACTATCAATATATCACTCGTACATACAATAATTTTGTATATCATATGATCTTTAAGTAAAAAAATATTATACTCACGAGGAGTTTCCGAGGTGATATATAACATATTATCAGTATAGATATTATATATATATTTGCTTAATGATGAAAATTTGTTTTGTTAAAAAAGTTGCTAAAAGGAATAAAAGGTAGCAGGACAGCGAGAAAAACATATAGTTGACAAAAAAACCGTCTTCATCAGTTTTTATCTTAGACAGTCCAACTAAAACAATAACATTAGTCATTAGTCGTTCAGACGATGTATACGTGATTATGTAGGAACTTGCATGTTTTACACATATATGAGAATAGTGTATATAAAATGTATGATATTTCGTCAAACACAACATATATTATAATTTACACAACTTTTTAATTAAACAGAATCAAAAGAATAGCTATATTTCTATTTTCTATAATTGTCACAATATTATAGTTACTCGCCGCATTAAAAACGCATTTGCACGTGAATGTGATCACCGTTTATAATTTATACCTACAATCTATAATATAGTTTGACATACTTGCGTAATATTATATTTCACTATATAGATTCAGGTTGAATTGAAATTGAACTGCAGCTGCCATATTATATATATATATATAAGTACCTGTACCATTATATATTCTTATCAAAGTTTCTTTATTAATGGTCGCATTGACTCTACAGTCTAACGTTGCGAAAACTGGTTATTGGTTATATACTCACCATATTAAGTAATTATTACAAGCGTAATGAGATTAATAGCTATGAACAGTCGAACAGATAAATGTCGTATTGAGTAGTTTAAGAACACTTTGAAGTTCGGACGTGTAGATATAGTTGTAGACTTGTAGTGATTATATCTATATATATATATATATATATATATATTCTATGCTTGTATACTAAAAACCGAAACGTCGAAAGAGTTTGTGTTTTAATTTATAGGCCGTCAAAAATTTAATATTTATAAAACGATATAAATATAAATAATATAATATTAAATATATGTGGTGGTCGGTGGAGATGTTAAAAACGTAGTCATATAAGCTTGTTGTAATCAATTTGTATTTAATACGATAAAACTTACAGAGTAGACAGTGCAGTTATAATTTATTCATAATATAAATGTGATAAATATATTTTTTTGGTTGACCAAAGTATTGTGTTATATTTAGAATTTTTTTATACATAATTAAAAACGTTTGAACTGCAAAAAATATTGAGTATATTGTGATCGCTTAGACCAAAATCGATAAAAAAAAATTACGTATATAATATATATACATATAGTTTTGCATATTTAAAGTAGAGATTATGATATTTATGTGCAATGTGCTATGATGATGATTATGATCTAGGTAGTAGTTGTTTTTTAATCATTTTAAATTATTATTTTTGTTCTGCTGGTTCTAGTAAAACATGACTAATGCAATTTACACATTCTAAAATAATAAATCGTAAACACCTATACAAGAGTGAAATCACGGAGACACGAAGTAAATATTTACTAAGAATTTGTAAAAATATGCGGTTATAATGGTTAACGAAAAAACAATTTAAAAAAATAAATCAATGCAATATTAATTAGCTAGCAGTAATAAATAGTGTTGTCCGCATATTGTATAATATATTCATCATCGTGTCATACGCAAATCGCTGTGAGATTTTATTGCGTTTATTACAAACAACAACCCCATGTGAATAAAGACGGCAAACTCGATTATAATACATAATAACAATAATAATTGTTTACTTAAAAAAAACATTCGTAAACATATATAAGAGCGGCACGCCTTTTACCGAATACCTATAGACATCTTCGTACAGTTGGTTTGCACGAAACGACCTTAACGACCTTCGCGTATATCGGTACCTTTACATCATATAAACATCATATATTATGTACAATGCACATGTATATATATATGAGTATAAATACGACGTACGGCGATAACCAACCGATTGACACGAAAAAAATATGCCAAAATACTCGTACTCAGTCCCCTGTTCGGTAAAAACTGTTGATGGGGCCATCGCTCTATACCATATCTGTATATCTTTAATACCAGTAATTTGCATATTATTACTATATGTGTGTATATGTAGGCTATTGTACACATTATATACTTGTGATGCGCGGTGGCGGCGGTTGCCCCGGTCGGAATTTAACCCTGAGCTTCCTCCTCGTCGTGCGTGCGCAGTCCGATGGTCCGACGTATACCTATCAGCTGTATATTATATACCTATATAATAATAATAATAATGACGGACAACGTGAGCGTAATGGACTTTATACATACACACATGCATTTATATATATAAATATATATATATATATATAAAAATCAGTCGTATGTGATATGTATATACGTATAATTTTTGTCGAGGCCCCTTGTTATTAATATAGCTTCTTGGACCAGTTTTCGCCCGCGTTTGGATCTGGTTTACACGCGCCTACCCGTTACACACGCACACACATACACACATACACACACATAATGCTGTCGGAGCACCGGGAGAAAAACCAGTGAAGTACGACAGTACAACTCGGGTATATGTATGTATAATGCGTGTTATTTGTTTGCGGCGTAATTCCAGTCGGTATTTCATATATTTTCAATGCGCTGCAGGTTTAGTCGTATATATACAATGTCATACATATACGTATAGTCTGTCCGAAGGATTACATGGTTGTCGCCGTTGAAGGGGAAAAAAACATAAAAAATAAAATAATTACGTTTCTCGAGGGTAGGTAATGTATATTTTAATGGTATACGGTATAACATAATAATATTTGATACTATATCGAAAAAAGGATTGAGAGACAGACAGAGAGAGGGTTAAACAGTCATAAATATTATACCATACAATTTATATGTGGTACACCATTATAGACTTATAGTAGGTACACCATATTGTAGTAACATGAGTATTTTTGATTATCGCCCAAGAGACTTTAAATGCGTTGGAGTCGTCTTCGTCGTCGTCGTCGTCGTCCTCCTCCTCTTCTTCTTTATAATATATCTAGACATATAATAATATTATATAAATCGACCGGTAGGTAGGTTGTAGGTATATAATAATAATAGCGGTCGGCGACCAATGTCCAGACGTCTGAATATCTCGAGGCACCACCAGACCCCCTGTTCATAATATATTTCTTTTCTTCCGACCCATAAGTGCCGCATCCCTCCTGCCCATCGCCGCAGTAATATTCATTTTTATCCGTTTTGGGCATCGTCGCTGTTTCCGATGATATGTTCGCTGGTACGACACACCTTTGGCGTCAGTGCTGGGTGCCGTCAGTCGTAGCCGTCGCCACAGAACGCTTCGCTTCATCGAGAGACCTTGTAGGTTTTATGACAAAAACGTGTTCTTATTCTATAGAAGAAATCACCACCGTTTACACATGGTAACACATTTTTTTTTTTGAGGGGAAACTGCAAAATTGGTTTTACTTGTAAAAAGGATCTCGTGACAATGTAAATATTATCGCACATCTTGAACAATAGATAATATTTTTATACAAATATATCTTCTATGAATCGATGTATATAGTCATCAATATTTTTTTTACAAGCTACGATAAATGACAACTAAACATGGTTAGGTGCCTATAGTATATACGTTTCAATTATCTAAACTATTAGGAGGTACTGCACTTACTACAACGCGATGATTTAGATTCAATAATATTTAATAATAAAATCTAAAGAATCAAAATTGTTTTTCAATGTAATATAATATTTACCTATACAAAGACTTGTTATTGGAATTTAACAATAACAACAACAGTAATAAAATATAATACACTTTCAACCATGCAAACTCCACTTAACGTAGTTACTCGTAATAAACCTACTCTAAACTCTGGCTTTTTATTGATTTGGTTCGATTGTAAGATAAAATGTAGTTGAGATTGTCTCGTGGCAGTAAGCATAATCCTGTATTTCAATTAACTTTTACATAGTATACATAGCTGTTTCTAACACAATCACTTTGTACTAATAAAAATGTGTCCATTAAATTAATAAATTATTTCTTATAAAACTCGTACAACTTGAAAGACTAATAACATAGTCAATTTCGAAATAAATACAAAATTTGCATTGTACGCATCCAAATATTTCATCTCTATTCCTTATAATATATTATAGTCGTCATTAATTTTATGAAGAAATAATATTGAATAACGATGTTGTGTTTTATATTGCTTCGGGGATAAGCTATTGAATCAATAAAATTATTAAAAACTAATTTTTAAATAGCAAAGATTACCTTGAACTAAATCCAAGTTTAACTAAATAAATACTACGATCAAAATATTATTCTATAACAGTAATTATACATTAAAAACCATTATAGGTAATGTATTAAATATTAATATAAGTACCGATCTACGTGGATTACGAAAAAAATAATTATTAGCTAATTATATGTACTTACGAGCCAAACGTAGCGTATCTTATAATTAATTTAAATTTTAAATTGTTCTTTTTCTATTTTATTTATTTATCTATGCATCAATGAATTGATTTAGGTACACGATAGTCAATAGTGTCAAATTAATTGAATCATTTTTTTCCTCTTACAACATTCCAAAACTAACTATGCCTGCAAGGATCGAGCAAACGATAAATATTGATGTTTTAAAATGTTTAATTTCATAAGAAGTTTTTGTCATTATTTTCTCTGTCAATCGGTTCGACGGCTTTATTATTCTGTGGTTACGAGCGCGTCTGGAATGCAAATTATGCATTTGGACGAGGGCCGCATCATCAAAATAATAAAATAATGTGTACAACCCTCCTCGACTCTATACTATACGGAGTACAGACTATATTATAATATTGTGTGGCACATCGATGTGTTAGTTACTATAATATATGCTCTTGGAATATTGATAATCTTCACTATATAATGCCGAACATAAATTTGTGTATAAATAAGAAGCTCTGACGTATGGTACCATCAGTCGTGACCGTAACCGCTGAAAGTGAATATTAGAAACAACAGGTTGCGATGAATTGAAAATATACATTTAAATAATAAAATGTATAATTGCATACCGCAATCATATTATGTATCAGGCATAGTCCGAGTTAGATAGGTACCAACTCATCGTTTCGTCAGTGTACTGCTAATGTACAAATGCGCATACAGAATACTGCATGTATATTGGTATATACGATTAATGTATACATTGTAGTATTGTACACGTACTAATATCGTCTAATCTCTAATATGTATAATTTCGTTAAATTATTAAGACGAAGAAGTTTAAACAAATGGTTTTTGACAGATTTAGAAACCAATTTAAACAAACAAACCATTTAGACCACGAGAGAACTAGGACTATTAAAAACGTATCACGGCCAAATATATAGGAAGAGTCGAAGAGGTGAACTCCCCTGTTCGATGGGGGTACCTCCTATATAGACCGCCAGACGGTCATTAAAAAGTTATATACCGGTGACCAATTACACTGTCATTAGATTTCAACCAAAGCGGCGTACAAACAGTGATAAAAAAAAAAAAGGAAAAAACGTAGATGTCATGTTCACAAGTGACCGTGAACTCGAGAGCTATCAAAGGGCACGAGATTAAATTATTATATTAGTGTTTCACGACCATCGGTATCATTGTCATCGCGGTACCTCTCGCTACACTCTCCAGTGTATAGGCCTCGTGGAGAAAAAAAAGTTTTGAATCTACGCCAGTCTTAAAATTGATATTTATTTCAATTCACGCAAATATACTTAAATCTAATCTAGTTGAGTAAACAGTTAACACGCACACGCGTTTTTTAATTCGGTTCGATGCCGTCGGATCGGCTAGCCACGCGTGTAATATTCTTATGGCGAGTTTTATTCTCCAAGTATCGCCAAACCGGTTCGGCTGCTGCGCACGATGATAATATTTTACGTACTGTTTCGTTTATAATATGTATAATTATATTATATACTCGCGATCTAGGTTTGGCCAAAACACATTTTTTGCTTTTACCCACACTCGTCGTTTCGGGACGGACAAAAATTCAAACACACGGACGTGAGTGAGGTTAAACACGCATAATGATATTACAATTATGTGTATATTATTTTGACTTGAGTTTTACGGGTATAATATCAATTCCAGAAACACTTAAATATGTATGTGTGCCGTGTGTAGAAAAAGGTCTCACAAAAAAATTTAAATCAACTCAAACGAAAAAAAAATCCAAATGTCTCAAAAATTGAGAATCCTAAATTTTGACATCAGGTGACTTGTCACCTAGATAATCGCCTAAATCAGGCTCTGGCCATACGTATTTCTTTTTTGAGTTTACGGCCATTATTACTACGTTTTACCTCGGGAATTACAGAAAGCGGTTTAGGTCGACGAATGTAATGAATAGAACCATAAAAACAATTAAAATGCCGCGAATACCCGCTTCGGAGTCGCTCTGAAACTATTTTGCATATTAAATGCGAATACATACGTATACAAATAGTCGCATTTATTATTTGAAAATATCTTTAACGATATTTACATAAAATCGTTTTATTTTCCATTTAGATTAGAACTGAACAGAGGTTATTGAGCTAGTTATTGGTTTTGCTTTTTTTCTTTTTGTTATACGAATCAGTTACCCTCACATGACATCGTCAGCAGCACATTACTTGCACGCAAAGCATTAACGGTTAAGCCGTATAAACGCACTAATAGGAATATGACCACCGTTGACCTATTGGCTATTGCACTTCTATATATTGGTACCCACTGCAATATTTTAATTTTCTTTTAGGGTTTTTGAGTGCTATTAGTAGTAAATATCTTTTCCATCAATTGAGAAAATTGTTTTCGTAAACGACCTCGACCGTATTATATACTCAAGCCAGTTTATGTTTTAATCGTACAATGTTTATATTATACTTTATTTCCTGTGTGCGGTCGTTGGCAATACATTTATAATATTTCAAAAATTAGTTATGCGTGATTAATATAGAAGGGCTCGGGAGTTGTGCAACGGCAATTACATTACAGTTATAGTATAAATAACATAATACTATATTACTATATATATAGGTGTACACATACACACACCTGTTGGTGGTCACTTGTATATAGTATGACGAAAGACGATTTCGGTATAGAGCTTAATATACATATATATATATTATTAACATTCAAGGGCGTATTACTTGTAAAAAAAAACCAAATTCACGTAGCCGTAAATACCTATTAACTGTTTGAGACAGTATGAAATGTGGACCAAATCAAACGGTGTAAATTCGATCGTCCACGCACACGGTGTAGTATATATTATACATTATATATTTATAACCATTACTGGTGTATGGGTACATGTACAGTTTTTCTAATATTATAATTGAATACTTCATTACGGACGCCTACGCTGCAGCAATAGCACCACCGTAACAACAGCAACAGCAGCAGATAGGACGTATTTATATATATTATACAGTAAACGCAACATCAGTCCACATTCCGCGCGCGCAGAGCCGATAGGTATATAATAATATAATAATATTATTATTATTATATAGCAGGTAGCAGCCATAGTTCCCTCCGCGAGAGGTGTGCCTCGCCTCGTGTAGTTGTATACGACTGATGGCCCCCGAGCTACGACTCGCCGCTATATACGAGTATATGCTATACTTGTCTTCTCCAGAATAATTAAAAATTCGACCTGCCAGCCATCAAGGACGCGTATTTTAGCGATTAAATCCATAATATATATATATATGTGTGTGCGTATGAAATGCCCGTCTATATAATGTACATCTGTATAATATATATATAATGCTGTGGGCACGAGACGCGGATAAGTTATTAACCCACTGTCAGATTCGCTGCAAAGCGTCAATATGACGTGCTGTGTTAGGTCTGATTTTTATTCGCGACGTGCGTGCAATTCGTAAAATATATATCGTATGTATCTAATTCGCTAATATTGTTCGACAAATCGCTGCTGGGTGGACAAGCTGCACACGATCTACCTAATAGATTTTCATCGGCCGACATGTCTTCCGGGCCCACGCCAACGTTGATATAGCCCATATGAATGTGTGTACCGCTCGAACCGTCCGCTCGCTCAATATTATAACGAGACTGTTTCCCCGCAGTATACAATGTTACACTTTGCGATTAGCCCAAAACCTTCGTAATGCGGTATAATAATAATAATAATCGCATATTATTATGTATACCGCAGCCATCATTTAATATATTTACGCGTAGATGTTATAATATTATAAATATTGTCGACCGATAAATCGCAGCCAGATATATTTTGCCCCAAGGGATGTTTGCACAAGATTTTCGACCGGTATCGGCGTGCGTCTCCTACAGCGCTAAGTAATATATATCAATTTACGCATATGCATACATATATGATTGGAATAAATGCACATTTCTTGATTTTTATGATAGTTATCTAGCGATACAGCTATTTAATATATAGTGTTTGTACTTTGTATGTATTTATGTGTGTGTGTGTTTATGTGTGGCGACTTACACTCGTTTATTATTACGTTTTGATTTTACCCGTCGTCGTCGCCGCCGCCGCTGTCGCATATATTTGCATTGCAGGAACCAGTAATCTTTGGAAACCCGTAATTATCGGCTCGCTATGTAATATATAATACGAGAGATTCGTCACTTGTATATGTATAAAAAAAAAAATGCGGACGTATATAAGTGTGTGTGTGTGTGTGTAGTACATCATCGTACGTGTGTGAGCGTGCGCGCAGCAAGTCGTCGGGGAAAAAATAAAATTCTCGCGGCCCACGGGGTAAACAATTTATAATATGATGTACGGAGCGACGCGCTAATAGATTCGGCTAATACGTTTCAAAAACCGTGAGATTATATTAATGTTATATGTTATTATAATATACCTTCTGGATCGGCTGGATCCGTGACGGGGGGGGGGACCTCACCGCGGCGGGCGTTGTTGTCGACTGTTGAGTTTAGTCTTTGGCGTTGCGTAGTTGTTGAATAATTTCGTGCGTAAGAAGAATATGGCTGCGGCAATATTCTCGTAATATTCGGGCCAAGTTCATTGAAAACGTACGCACACACGATTTTCCGTCCACGAATCACGTATATGTTTTATGGCCGTATACAAAATAACATTATAATTTATTTTGTATTTTTTGTAAACAAAACGCCTTCAGTATACATATTATAATATTATACAGATATATTCGTTTTATTCAACGAGTCGTTCGACAATGAGTATAGTCTATTGTCATATAAACATCTTCCACGCACCGTCCTGTGATATATTTCTTATTATTACGACAGAAACGTAGAGACAGCCCGTATATTATTACACTTTACAGTTTACGTTATACCTTCCTATAGGTTATAATATCTATATAATACAAATAATACTAATAATGCTCAATATTTTTGTCGACTTAATGTATGACACTCATATTATTGTTTACACTCAATACGATTATTTTATATAGCCTAGTGTGTACTTTTTTTTTATGAATTATTACTTATTACACTTTTTTATACCCAGACCTGCTTGTGGTGATTTTTTTTTCAAACATTCATATTATAGTTTATGCGACTAGAAATATTGTTGAAAGATCAGTATTTAAAAAAAATAATTATATAATATTTTTCTGTTGTGATAAAACGGTTAACAAACAACATAATAATTATAAAATAAATTTATTACCTACCGGCGAATATCTAATAACAGTACACTATTACACATTAAATGTTATAGCTTATTGTGTATGCTTACATCCGTCAGACAGTATATTTTACGACTAGATGATTTCATTGGCAAACCTGTGGTGTACTTATAAATTTCGGTTCTTGGCTTATCTAACATTCTAACTCTATGTACATAAAAAAAAGTGAAAAAATAAATATAAGGCGGCACCGGTTTATAAACAACTGATGATTATCTAAGTCGACGGCAGTTTAATAATCAATTGGCCATATGAAATAAATGTCTCTAATTAAATCGCTGTAGAGTACCTACCCTCTTGCACAATAAAAGTACATATATATTATTTTAGGTACGAAAATATTGTTTTTTTTTAATTATATTCTTTCAAGAAAGTAAAAACAGTCGAATTTTTGTATATTCTTTTACTAAACTATTATAATACGCATATTCGATATAATATAAATATTATCCAAAATTCAGTCGGTGACATAGCAGGATGATATGCACACAATTATTTTGGTCGTGTAAAATTAATTCCAACGCACCGATATCTGAACACAGCAGTAAGCGAATACTAGATAAGTTATATGATACTTAGGAAAAAATGTAATTAAACGAAAAATCGTGTACGACGTAATTCAATCTGCGTCGCCGATATTAAAATATATTATAACGCATTAACACTCTCGTTACAATATTCAAACACAACCTACAACATATTATATAGTATACTGTCGTGCGTGTGCGAATATGAGTCACTTGGTACAAATCGTCATGTAACGCGTTTTTTCTTCATACTATATACTTACTGTCCTGCAGCAATTGAGACGGTCTTATTCCGCAGGAGAAGAAGAAACGTGTCTTGAGCAGTGAAGCGCGGTGTGCAAAAACTAAAATACAACGACAACAACAATAATAATATTATAATAGCATAATTGTATGTAATTTGTGTCCGTGAGTTTTACCAGTAAATAGCGTAATTTTCCGTAATTTTTTCGGTACTCCATTATATATAGCGCGTGACTTGGCGCTCGTTTATAGTGGGCATTTATTTTTCAAAACTTATGTTTATAACTGTTTAATATATTACTTACTAACGTGCCAACGTTATTCAACGAAGTTTGTTAAAAATTACACAATTTCTACAACTTTGAATTTGTTTTTAGTGGAGGAATACAATTTATACTAGTAACAAAAAAACTGCAAATTCGCATAAAAGTACTTTAAATATATAAATTTGTTGTTACGTCCTTGCTATATTCAGCCACATACCCCCTGTAGTGTTAGCTATGGTCGTATCTTCCAAACAAAGAATTTAAAGAGTTCAAAAATCGACTTAAAATTACATTCAAATTGAGGTCTACAGTTAACAATTTATATAATTTGTATAAAGTGTTCAAGGGAGGAGGTTAACTTCACAGTTTTTACATCGGTACATCAGCATCGTCTCATCGTCGGAGTGGTCTCGGCCGATCTTGATTTCATACATATTTTACTTTTACATACAGGCTCGCTTTTATGTACAATACATTGTTAAGCACACTTTGGTCACTTTATAACTGTAAATTATGATTAGGTATAATCAACATCGCTGTCGTTATTATTATAAGCAACTATATATTGATTGTTATGCATTTAGCCGCGTGTTGGCAAGTCCAGGAATCGTGTGGAGGATAAGCGAATATAAATAATAAAAAAAATACCAACCCGGCACCAACTTGTTTCCTCTACCTTGCAAAAAAAAACTAGATTATTCCGCCGCCGCCCGGGGGCTTCCCGAAGATATTTTCTACAATATGATAATAATATTATACAGAGTCTCCTTGGTAATCGGTCAATTTTACGAGTTGCATAATAATAGATGACGGCGATGACGATGCTTTTATTATTACCTATCATTATTATTAGTGTTATTACTATTATTATTATTATTACGCACTTACGAGGCGGTGCGGAAAACGGACTATTTTCGCACATTCGTCTTGGTCATATTATTATGCGTGTGTGTTGAATATTCGTGTAAAATACACGTTCGTAATATATATTATACAATACGTTTATGTTTTGATGTGTTGTAAAAATGTTTCGAAAATACGAGATGTGCGTTCGCCCGACCTGGCCGGCAGATAGCGCCAGTGCCGAGGACACTGTGCGACACAACGAGGAAGCGGCTGGAGTGTGCTGGACTGCGCGGCCGGCCAGTTCAAGTTCGAGTGCCATCCGTCTCACGTCGTTCGTCTGTCGCGCCGTCTGTACGTCGCGATTATTGCGGAGTGTATGTGTATTGTGAATTATTTTGATTTTCATCCCGAGTGCGTATTATTTTTCTTAATATACTTGTTATCGGAACGATGTAATAGTTTATCGGTTGTACTTCAGTGCTACGGTGATCTTAAACGTTGACAATTTGGGATTCATTCAACGATAATGCATTTCGAATGGTTCTCGTAACGAATTCGGTATGTTTTTACATTTGCGTGGACTTATCTCGATTTAGTTATCTTTATTTTTCTATATCTACGCATATTATATTATGAGCGTATGTGTTTTGTTTGTTTTATCTTTAGTCTTGACTAATCATTTATAAATCTCATAAAATCGATAAATTGTGAAAATTCACATTTTACATAGAAGTTATGGAATAGGTGATCAATAAATTATCTATAATATTATACCGTGAGAATGAGTTCTAGGAAATATATGAATTTTGTTTTTGTCAATTTTACCACCGCCCCAGTCGTTGTAAATGTTTTCTAAATAACAATGCCCCGAGTTATTCATTCTTCGAACATATCTGCCAAGGAGGGATCGCAATTAGCAAATTTTCAAAACATATTATCGGTATTTCGAATTTAAACAGTGCACAATCAGCAATTACAGCGACGATTTAAATTATGTTTATCGATCATTACCACCGATAATCGTCATTCGTTGAATACCACATCTTAATGTGTAGTTTATGGTCTTTTTATGATTTGGCTTAATTGAACATTTAGGCAATCATTACTATAATATATGGTTTTTAACTTTTTATCAACTTGAACCAAAGCATGACACTAAAGAATTTATTGATCTTATATATAAGTTATAATCTGTTTATACAGTACCTACACAAATTGTCGAATAAATTACGTTATATGATTTTTAGTAACGCAATACCAACATAATCTGCAATACGCTCGTATTTATTTATTTTCATATATACCTGTGTTATGAAGATTCCGTAATATTATACATACTCAATACCTATATTTACGTTTTGCAGCTATATGAAATTCGATATCTGACCCGCTTATTGCACTATTGTTTATATTTTCGAATGCGATTTTTATGGCTCTTAAGTGAGCGGATTGTCTTCAATTTTAAATTAATATATTAGGATAGAGTTTGATAATATATATTTTAAACATTATGATTTTAAAATACTTAGTCATTTAGCGCAATAAAACTTCCAATATTAATATTATTTGTATTTGTAAATCAATCGCATCTTATAAATAATATATAATACCTATATAATGTTCATATAATCTAGCGTACCAATTAGATATAACTACAGAAGTATTAAACTAATTAGTAATTATTCAAGTCGAGAGAGAGTGTTATTCACCAAAAATCATTCATTTGCCGACGTGTTTATAAATCATAATTGGTATACATTCTTTGTCGTTAATAGTTATCTAGAAATGGCAAGAGTATTTCGTCTGTTATAGGTTCCATTTGTTTCTTATACGTAAACAAGGGTTAGAATACTTCACAAAAACCATTTTTTTTACGAATTTATCAATAAAATAAAAATACACTATGGTGTTTTTAATACACGATTTTGGTAAACATCTAAATTATGGTAGACATAAGACTCAATATTATATACGTGCATCCAAACCGCTATATTATTTGGTAATTCGAAGTTGAAAAGACACTTCAAGGATATCACAAAATAAATTAGCATGCTCAATAGTAAGTAATTATATGCTTACATAAGACTAAATTGGAAACACAATCACATGCCAAATCATTTTAAAATTAAATAATAACGAGTAATGAGTAATTTAATATGTTTAATTATTTTAAAATAATTTTATGCTTTTTGCAAAACCGCTTATATTTGCAGTAGGACGTACACTAAAAAATAGACCCAAATCACACAGTCACACGGTCTGACAGTCGTATGTTTAAAATAAAAACTTCCTGTTAGTGTATGCTGCATGTATGTGATAACTGATAATAATATATATTATACCGATATGGCTATATGTATGTGTTAAGATGCGTAGCTGCCGGCATAAAAACCGGTACATGACAAAGTATTTTGGCGATTAAACAAAATTTTATTACATCATTTCCGACTTATAACCACGTTTGGCAATCGGTAGATTCTACTTTCCACCAGAGAACATTCAAAAAAGCCTGGAGCTACATTAAAAATAGCATATTATTTACAATTCTGTTTAAATGAATGAAAATTCCAAAATTCAACAGTTAGATATGTATTACAAAATCTACCATCGTCCCAAAGAACCTTGACCTCGTCCGAGTGTCTGAATTTAAAACCAAATATAAATGATTTACTATTCATTCGGTGATAATCATTACAACGTAAACAATATGTGTACTTTTTAATGAGACAACCGGAAAGTGTTACCAAATCTCATGATACAAACAATCAACACGTGTTTTTGTACGGAAGCACAGTAAAATATTTACACCTTATATAGGTATAGTGAATTAACTGACCTTGAAATTTCTGTTTGACAATTGATTACACGTGTATGTTGTTATACAGTAAATACTATTATATAGGCATACAACCATCGATCTACCTATGTAAAAAAAAAAATTTCCTAGAAAAATGTAATTCTTAACTAATTATTATATAAGTATCTATATTACTCGTATGAACATTATCAAAATAAAAATATTAGCAATCTTCAAATAAGAACTCAAAACATTATCATTGTGTATTATTTGACGATTAAATATTATTATTTTTTACGAATATTTTAATGAATAGCCTGTGGTAACATTTACATAACAGATCGCAAGAAAATTCACTTCCGAAATTATTTTGGTACACTCATAAATTATAATGACGCAATTAAATTAGTTTGATATATATTGATTTTTTTTTGGAATTTCCATAACAAATTATTAAGAAATTATTGGATAAATATGTCCAAACACAAATTAAAAAAAGCACACGTACCTAACTTTACTACATTACATATGTGTATAATTTGTACGATGCCGAGTGTGTCATCTGTTCGAAGAAAATGCTAGTGCACATTCAACGATGTTTGTAAATTAACGACTGTTGAAGTCTCTACTGACCAGTTTCCATAATCATACTTAGTCTATATTGAAAAACGAGCAGTTGGAACTGTAACACAAATAATTAACTTGCAACACTTTAAATGCAACGAGAAATTATTTGAAATAAAAAATGACGAAAATATAATTTATAATATTATGTGTAAATTTGCCGACATTAAGATAATATTATACATGGTTATATTTAAATAAAAATGTAATTGTTTATTCAAACATACATCTATATAATACTAGGTATGTAGGAACTAGGAATGCACCATGCACCCAAATAACTATTTAAAATACTAAAATAATATATTTATATTTTAAATATTAACAATAAACTAATAATAATACAATAAAGTACCTAAATAACATGGCCAAAGGGGGAAAAAAGTCAACTCATTCACATGACTGATTCGCAAATAATAAAAATTCTTGGGAAATAAAAATGTGCTTTATATCTCCAGTTATTTACGTGCCTGAACAATGAATACATTGGAATTTTCTTTATTGTCAATGACAGCTCACCTGCGACCTGCTACAATTATTCAGTATAACAATTCGTTGATACATAACAGAATTGTACAGAGTACATAAAATGATACCCTCAAAAGAAGTTTTAAAATATAGAAGTACTGATGACAAAATCCAATAGTTAATTTGTTGTATATTGAATCTTAAAATATTAACTGACTCTGAAATTTCAACTCTTTTCATCCCCATCATTTCAGTAAAGAAAAGATTCATTATTTGCATTATAATTTTACCGAATAAATATTTTGTATAGAAAATACAACTGATATTACATATTGCGGTTGACCACGCATTTTTCTATATGCGTTTGTATAATAATTTAATATGAAATGTACCTACCTACTTTGTTTCCTTTTTATCTTGAAGTTAAAGTAATTTAAAATCCGATTTAAACCGCACTACAAGTGAAGTGTAATTGATATCAACTAGACCTCAAGTAAGGACACGCAGACGAACAGACCACAACACTACTGTGGTTGGTACTTGGTAACTTATAGTATACCTATATGCCTAATGCGAAAATGTAGTCGGTTACGGTTGTTTATAATTAAACAAACTACAAACAGCCCGCGATCAGAATCCGTTTTTATTACGTCGTCATGTTTTCCGCAACGTCGTATCGTAACATGTATTACCTGCCTGCCTGCTTGTCTATAGATATTTGTATTTCGTTTGTAAAAATATTCACTGATGGGTTGGTCTGTAACAAACTATAATAATATTATCGTCTTCATTTTGACGCGATGAGCCCTATTTCGTCGGACGTCGTTACTTTTCGTCCGTGATGCACGAGTTCTGGAAGACCGGCGACAACGTCGTCCGGATACCTGCAGCGTACAATACATATGTATTATAGGTATCTGTACGGAGAGCCGGACACGCCCAGACAAATTTTACGCTCCATTAACGGCGGCAAACGACGATGATCGTTGTCGTAATAATAATATATTGTTATAATATCGCGCGGGTGTGAGTGTGCGTTTGTGCGAGAAAACGTCATAATATCAACGACCTCGTTGGCTATGTAATATTATTATAGATGAAAGATGTGTGAACTGAAATCGAAAACCTATTGCGTAGTATGTAGACGCGTATACTTTATACAGGAATAATTAACGTCGAGAACGGCTTCGGGGTAAAAACGAACGCATCTATTGTTCCAGTGTGATGCGGGGGAGTTTTTTTTTCAAAGGGTATTGCGTAAATCCCTCTTTTCGTGCTCACTGCCATCGGCGTATACTGCACATAATATATAATATATATAAGTATAATAATATAATATAATATGTGTGTGTGTGTGTGTGTGTATGTGTGATACGTGGGACATATAAAAACGACAAAGAACCGACAACTGGTACTAAATCATAATTCATAATATATATATACATATATATATACTTATATTTTATACATACGTATTTATGATGAATAGAATATAGTTGTAGTGAATTAAAAAAAAAAATACATAAAAAATAATATATATACGATTTTCTTGTACAGCATTAATATGATGATAATTTTATTACCCATATATTCTTAACAGTATTGTACATTTTGATCTTATTGTATATCGGTTCGTTTACATAATAAAAAAAATAAATTGAAACCGCTGATAAAATTTTTTCATATAAAAAGCATGTCATATAATTATTCATAATACACTTGTTTGTATCGTTATGTGTGCAGTGTAAACATAATAGATCGGTCAAAGAAATACCGCCACGGAACCCCGAGTTTGTCGTATATACTTGATAATATTCGGACATTATACATATATAGCAATGTGCAAGATAAAAGTTGTTTGATAAATCGCGCGTTCCTACGAAATTACAAAGTAAATATTTAATTGTGCTTAGGGCGAATTAAATTTTAATTCAAACTCAATTATTACATAATGCGCGTAGGTTTATACAAATGAATATTAATATATTAAACATCAACGAGAAACGCTGTTATATAATAAATTGGTCGTGTATCCAAACTCAAAAGTCCTCTCTA